>NW_007728246.1:497078-498057 GCF_000696425.1 Galeopterus variegatus | reverse complement strand
AGAAAGAAAGAAAGAAAGAAAGAAAGAAAGAAAGAAAGAAAGAAAGAAAAAGAAAGAAAGCATTGAAAGAAAAACAAGCACATGTCCTGATATTATTTTTCTTAATATTGGAAAACAGCTTCCTATGTAGTCAGACGATCAAAATTTCTGAGAGGATATAGGTTGAGTTTATAATTCAAAATGTTCTGAAGCAGATTTAAAGAATGAAAAGAATGGACAGACAGTCAAAATTCAAGAAACTGAATGAGAAAGCAGTATGAAGATCCTGATAGAGTAAGATCCCAGGAAGAACTGGGAGCATGAGACCACACAATGTTGTCTAAGGCCACCTCTATTCATCTTTATCCATGTGCCATACAAATAAAATCAGTGTAGCAGTATCCTGTCTTGTATAACCCCTGGACTGACATGGTTGTTTGTAATTTTTGTGTTTAGTAAGAAGGAAGTTATAGACATATAACATCTCTGTACGGTTCATTAAAAAATAATAGTACCCAACATTTATTAAACCTTCACTGTAGGTCTAACAGTATGCTAAGTTCCTAAATCATGTTTCATTTTATTTTTATAGAAACTTTATGAGATAATACAAGAGTAATGCACATTGTTCAAATGAGGAGACTGAGGTTTAAGGAGATCAGATAACTGCTAAGGGTCACACAGATATAAGTGGCAGAGCTGGGAATTGAGCCTAGGAATCTGATCACAGAGTCTAGTCATACAAGACCCAACTTCCAAAATTAGTAACATCACAATTACTGGGTATGTTGTGAATATTTGTGTGTATAATCATTTCAGCTTTAAGAACTTAATCTTTTTTTCATAGATTTAGTAGTTATACTTACAAAATAGATTACTTATTTGTATTAGTAAGTGATATACTAATAACAATTCAGATTTTTATTGATGACTCTGGATCATGACAATAGTCATTGAAAATAATGGAAGCAGTGTAGTTTATTGGGTTAAGTCTAAATGA
>NW_007728246.1:493969-496279 GCF_000696425.1 Galeopterus variegatus | reverse complement strand
TTTTTGTTGTTGTTCTTTGGAGGTTTTGAATGTAAGTGAGAGCATTGGAGAATAAAAAAAAATGTATTAAATGTGATTTAGGTTTATGGGGATGATGAGGTTTTAACAGGAGAGAGGCAGGAGAGTTTGTCAAGAAAGTAAATTTATATATTTCTAGGGAGGAAATACATAAACAAAAAGTAGCTAATGAGAAGCAATTTTGATGGTTTATTTTTGTTATACCAATTGTGACATGTCAGCTGGAAATAACCTGTGTTCCCATTAACCTGTTCCCTTGCTGCTGTTTCCAAACCCTCCAGATGGCCTATAGCTAAGTATTGCTTCTGATCATCTGATAATGGAGAAGAGGACCTATAACAATCCCTTCATGAGTATTGTTTAATTTGAAAAAGAAACTCTAAGCAAACCTTACTTGATGTTTTAAAATAACTACGGACTTACTTCAGCTACCAAAATAAAGGTAATATTTTGTTAACTTAATTGTTTTTGTAAAATATGGTAATCACATTTATATTTACCACACACTCAAAAATGCATGGCATATCAGTAAAATGATTTTTCATCTTATCTGCTTGAAAGCCATATGTCTTTCACCAATATTACAGGGAATTGTGCATTTTTGTAATCAATGAAAAGAAAACAAATGTAATGAAGAAAGTATTCAATATGGACTTCCAGCCAGAAATTTCATCGTCTTTTTTCTTATAAAATATTGTCAACTTATCACTTGGATTGGATTAATATAGAGGAAGAAACATTTAGACATTTGGTAGTTGACTGTGTTAATTTAGTCATTCAGTAACATCAAGCACAGTCACTCTTCACCAAGTTTGTTCCTTCAGTCATTTTCCAATTGAGATACAGAGCAATGCCATTTATCCTAATGTGCCTGTAAAGGTTTTATCCTAGGTCAGAAACAATGACAGTCTCAGCCTATATTATACTGACAGGTTGCCAGCTTCTCAAGCTGCAGAAGATATTTTAAGGAACATTTATTTTTCATTCATTTATTCATTGAATTGAATTACTGAAACACTTACTGTTTTATGTTCTATGTTAGGTACTGTATGTTAGCCTGTTGTATGTTAGGTACTGTATATTAGCCTGTTGTATGTTAGGTACTGTATGTTAGCCTGTTGCATGTTAGGTACTGTATGTTAATCTGTTGTATGTTAGGTACTGTTTGAAGAATAAGGGATGTAGGAGAAATCAAGACATGATCTCTGCCCTCAAAGAACTTATAGTGAGAAGTANAAGGGATGTAGGAGAAATCAAGACATGATCTCTGCCCTCAAAGAACTTATAGTGAGAAGTAGACTTGGCTACAAAAAAAAGTTTATCAAGGAGTCACCTCATCTTCTGGTAGATATCAGTATTGGGCACGATAAAGGATAAGAAAGTGTTGTTAGCTTTTTCTATAGGGCCAGAAAAGACTTCACAGGGGAAGTGACATTTTGTGTCTTAAAATAAGAAAGCCAAGCGAGGGAGGGGTGAGGATTGAAAAGCAATCTGGGGAGCTAGCATTGCAAATAGAGGAACTACAGTGGACCAAGGTAAAACATCAAACCACTAGGCACCATTAGAGAAGTGTAAACCATTTAGCATGGCCAGAATATAGGGTATGAGAGAAATTGAGGTGAAAACTATGGCTGGAGAGGTAGGTATTGCCCAGGTCATGGTAAGAATTATATAACAAGCTAAGGTGTTTAGATTAATTGTAAGAGATAAATGAAAGATTTTATAGATAGAAATACAAAAAATGTATTTGAAGTCCGGAAAACAATCAACCCTGTAGCACTCTGGGGACTTTGGAAAATGTGTATGAAGGTAGAGATCTATGTCAGAAAGTCAAATTATTGCACATCCTGGGATCTTGGGACAGCTCGTTTCTGTTTCTCCTGTACAGTGATTCGGCACTCACAACATAGGGTAATGATGTCTAACCCTGCTTTGGTTGTGGCTTTCTGGATGCTTCCTTCAACTAGAGATGTCTTTTTCAAATATAAGAAACTTTTTACTCTTTTGGCTTTTGAGACTAGTTATATTTTTAGCAATTTTAAGAACTTAGTTGTGCTTCTATGTAAAATGAGAACGTTTTAATGTGTTAAGTTGAATATTTTAAACTTGAAGTTTCTTGTCTATCCTTTTTAAGCATATACAATCATGTACCACATAATGACATTTTGGTCAACCACAAACTGCATATACCATGATGGTCCCATAAAATCGTGAGTGTGTAATAGGATACGCCATCTAGATTTGTGTAAGTACACCCTATGATGTTCGCACAACCACAAAACCACCTAAGAA
>NW_007728246.1:491679-492528 GCF_000696425.1 Galeopterus variegatus | reverse complement strand
TTAAAATTTGATTTAAATTTTATTTGGATATTTAAAAATTATTGTCCCCTCAAAGCTTCAGTGTCTTTTAGAATCATGTGGCTGGTGAGAAATCCAGTGCCAGTCTGAATATTTGTCTATGACCTATTTTTCTCTGGAAGTCTTTAGGCTCTTCTCATTATTTCTGGTATTCTGAATAATGATGATATGCCTTGATGTGTTTTGTGAACTTCCAAGCTGAATTGAGTAGTTTATTCTGTTACTTTTTGGTAATGTCCTTCACCTTCTATTTTCTGTTTTTTCCAAAAGTTCATTTAGTCAGATATTGGGTCTCCTGGAAACAATCCTCTATGTCTCACAATCTTCCTCTTATTTTCTCTTTTCTTTCATGTCTAGGTGTTATTGTCCCAATTTACTATAAGATATATAATACATCCAGAGATCTAAAAATATATGTCTATACAGTTTAAAACATAGTAAATGAATATTCTTGTACTAATCTCCTATACGAAATAGAACATTACAAATATCTTAGAAGTTTTTGATGCTTCACTTAAGATTTATATGCATGTTACTTTAAATAAATTTGTTTTTATTTTTATATGATGTCTTTTTTTAATTTTATGCTTAGCTTTTTAAGAAATTTTTTGTATTTATGGGATACAGAATTGACTATCAGTATTTGAGTACAGTATGTGATGATCAAATCAATATAATTAGCACATTCATCTTACAAATTGTGATTACTTTTTGTGTCCCTCACCCAATTACTCCCTAATCTCCCTCCCCGCCTCCCACCTCTACTAACTATAGGTCTGTTCTCTCCTTCTGAAAGTTCAATGTTTTATTATGGTCTTTCTTTCTTTCTTT
>NW_007728246.1:487756-490740 GCF_000696425.1 Galeopterus variegatus | reverse complement strand
TTTTTTTTTTTTTTTTTTTGCTATGCTCATATGGCTTTTCTAATATTAAAACAAGATTGCATTCATGAGGCAAAACCAACATGGTCTTTTTTATATGTTGTCCTCCAGTTTAGTAAATTTTTCCACAGGATCCTTGCTTCAACAGTCATGGGTGAAATGTTGGTAAATTTCCTTTCTCATACTATGTTTGCTTAAGTTTGAAAATAAATTAAGAAGTCCTCCCTCTTACCCTGTTCTCTGAGAGTGTTAATGTAATATTGTATAGTTATTTTGTACTGTATCAGCTTAGTTATGCTGGAACTACATTTCCCAGAACTCTCTCCCCTTTCTGGTGCCCTGAAAGGGTAGGCCATGAGAGAAATATGCATGGACTTTAAAGGAGAACTTGAGGTAGCCAGCATTATGCTCGGAAGGTTCGGGAAGGCTCCTAGACACCATTGCAATTTGCACATAGTTTTGCTGATTCACTTGCTCACCTTGCTGGGTGCTCAGCTCTTCCTGCTTCTGTGTGTCATCTTCGCTCAAATTCTCTGACTTCTGAACCACAGGCATATGTTGAGGGTACCAGCTTCTTCTGCAGGAGATTGCAGGTGGTGAGAGAGACATGTATTCCACAGTATCCTTGTGTTTCTCAGTTCGTCCTCAAGCTCTTGCTCTCTTCTACTTTATATCTAGGTGTTATCTTCCCAGCTGTCACCCATGCTGATTTAGGCCCACCACAAAATACAGAGATAACAGCTTTTATAGGCTTTTTCATCTTCCACAACTACAAAGGGTCTGATTCCAGGGTGTGCTCCATGGGCTTGCAGCCAGTTCATCACATGGGGCTCCACACTGAGAAGAGTGCCCATGCCCTGTAGTCACCATTTTGAAATTCATTAAGAATTTATCTTTGAATTTGTGTTGTGTAAGCAAAATGTGATGGGAGAGTGGAGCATGACACAGGTGCTTGGAGCCTTGGATAATATGCTGTCCTTCCTTCCTGGGAAAATTTCTTGGCTGTCCATTCCCTGGCCTTTGCCCAGCAGTTGATGCATTTCTCTAGACCCAGCAGACCCCTGGGCATGATGGAGAGAAAGGCTGAGGCTAGACATATGCACCTCATGCAGCAAGTCACAGAGCTGCTCCAGTGCCTATAAATGTCTGCACTTACCCACAAGTATACCCATGCCCAAAGGAGTGTAATATTAAATAGCATATAAAAGCACCATGACAGTAACATATTAAAGGTTAATACAGCAAAAATCAATCAATCGGTCAATTATTGGCTTGATTTCATTTAACCCAATATTGTTAAAACAGATCTGATTGAAGATATAATGTGTTCAGTGATTGACCATTTTAGAAAGTAGATCACATAGAGAATGGGGAGGGGAAAAAAAAGGCTTTATCCCTGCTTTTTGAACAAGAGGCTGTGCATTTTCATTTTTCCTTGGGTCCTCCAAATTATTTAGCTGGCCCTGTCTAATTCTTATAGTAAATTCCTTATTCCCTATGACTCTTAATTGTTTTGCTTCTGTGATTAAATCCTAACTGGTATATAGTGGAATTAACTATTTCTTGAATTTTGAATGAAGTCACTTGTAATAGATTTGGATTTATACCTTCACTGCAGGAAGACGTTTAGCTGATTTCATTATTTATTTATTTATTTATTCATTCATTCATTCATTCATTCATTCATTCATTTATTATTAAGAATATTCATATGATACAAAGCTATTTGTCACCAATCCTGCCCATGATTTGAGGGCCAGATTCATACTGGGGGCATACCCCTTACCAGAAATAAGTTTTGTACCCCTCATCCCCCCCAATTATCCCCAACCTACCTCCCCCCTCCCCCTCTCCCATCCACTCCACTATGTAGACTTAGGAATTTTCCTTCCCTCTGTAAGTCCATGGCACTACTGTGATCTTTCCTTCCTTCCTTCCTTTGTCTCTTAGCTCCCACATATGAGTGAGCACATGAGGTATTTATCCCTCTGTGCTTTGCTTATTTCACTCAGCATAAGCTTCTCCAGGTTCATCCAGGTTGTTGCAAATGGGAATATTTCATTCTTTTTTTATGGCAGAATGGTATTCCATAGTGTATATATACCACAGTTTCCTTATCAAATCATCCATCGATGGACATCTAGGTTGGTTCTATATCTTGGCTATTGTAAACAGACCTGTGATGAACATGGGAGTGCAGGTATTTCTTTGACATGAAGATTTCCATTCCTCTGGATATATACCCAGAAGTGGGATTGCTGGATCATATGGAAGATCTATCTGTAATTGTTTGAGAAACCTCCATATTGTTTTCCATTGTGGTTGCACTAATTTACAGTCCCACCAACAGTGCAGTAGTGTTCCCTTCTCGCCACACCCTTGCCAGCATTTGTTATTTACTGTGTTTTTGATCATAGCCAGTCTAACTGGAGTGAGGTTGTATCTCAGTGTCGTTTTAATTTGCATTTCCCTGATGACTAGAGATGCTGAGCATTTTTTTCATGTATCTATTGGCTATTTGTATGTCTTCCTTTGAAAAATGTCTATCCAGCTCCTTTGCCCATTTTTCACTGGGTCATTTGTTTTTCCACTGTATAATTGCTTCAGTTCTAGGTATATTCTAGATATTAATCCCTTGTCTGATGCATAGTTGGCAAAAATTTTCTCCCACTCTGTAGGTTGTCTTTTCACTCTGTTGATTGTTTCCTTTGCTGTGCAGAAACTTTTTAGTTTGATATAGTCCCATTTGTTTATTTTATCTTTTGCTGCTTGTGCTTTCAGACTAATGTTCATAAAGCCTGTGCCCTGACCTAACTGCTGAAGCGTTTCACCTATATTTTCCCTTAGTAATTTTATAGTTTCAGGTCTTATACCTAAGTCTTTTATCCATTTTGAGTTGATTTTAGTGTATGGTGACAGACGCATATCTAGTTTCATTCTTCTGCATATGGATACCCAGTTTGCCCAGGACCATTTGTTGAAGAGGC
>NW_007728246.1:484209-486939 GCF_000696425.1 Galeopterus variegatus | reverse complement strand
CCTTTGCTGTGCAGAAGCTTTTTGGTTTGATATAGTCTCATTTATTTATTTTTTCTTTTACCGCTTGTGCTTTTGGGCTCATGTTCATAAAGCCCATGCCCTGACATAATGGTTGAAGTGTTTCACCTATATTTTCCCTTAGTAATTTTACAGTTTCAGGCCTTATACATAGGTCTTTAATCCATTTTGAGTTGATTTTAGTGTATGGTGAGAGGTGCATATCAAGTTTCATTCTTCTGCATATGGATATCCAGTTTTCCCAGCACCACTTGTTGAAGAGGCAGTCTTTTCCCCAATGTAGGTTTTTGCAGCCTTTGTCTAGTATCAGATGGCTGTAAGCCTGAGGAGTGATTTCTGGGTTCTCTATTCTACTCCACTGGTCAGAATGTCTATTTTTGTGCCAGTACCATGCTGTCTTGGTTACAACAGTTTTGTAGTATAATTTGAAGTCAGGCAGAGTTATGCCACTGGCCTTATTTTTTTTGCTCAGGATTGCTTTGGCTTTTGGGGGTATTCTGTTTTTCCATATGGAACGTAATATTGTTTATTCCGTTTCTGTGAAGAATGTCATTGGTATTGATGGGGATTGCATTGAATCTGTAGATCTCTTTGGGTAGTATAGACATTTTCACAATGTTAATTCTTCCGATCCAGGAGCATGGAATATCTTTCCATCTTTTTGATCTTCTTTAATTTCTTTCAGAAGTGGTTCTCATTGTAGAGGTCTTTCACCTCTTTGGTTAAATTGATCCGTAGGTATCTTATTTTTTGTGTGTGACAATTGTAAATGGGCTTTCTTTCTTTATTTCTCTTTCTGTTAATTCATTATTTGAGTATATAAATGCTACTGATTTGGGGGCATTTATCTTGTATCCTAAAAAATTACTGAAGTTATTAATCAGCTCTAGGAGTTTTTTGATAGAGTCTTTACGATTTTCTATACACAGTATAATGTCATCTGCAAATACAGATAGTTTGACTTCATCTTTTCCAGTCTGGATTCCCCGTATTTCTTTCTCTTGCCTGATAGCTCCAGCTAGTACCTCTAGTACTATGTTAAATAGAAGTGGCGAGAGTGGACATCCTTGTCTTGTTCCTTTCCTTAAGGGGAAGGCCTTCAATTTTTCCCCATTCGGAATGATACTGGTGGTGGGCTTGTCATAAATGGCTTTTGTTGTGTTCAGGTATTTTCCTTCTATACCTAATTTGCTGAGAGTCTTTATCATGAATTTTGTCAAATGCTTTTTCAGCATTGATTGAGATAGTCATATGGTCTTTGTCCTTAAGTTTGCTGATGTGATGTATCACATTTATTGACTTTCATATGTAAAACCATCCTTGCATCCCTGGAATAAATCTCACTTGACCATAGTATATAATTATTTTAATATGTTATTGTATTATAATTGCTAATATTTTGTTGAGGATTTTAGTATCTAGATTCATCAAGGATATTGACCTATAATTTTCTTACTTTGTTGTGTCTTTATCTTGTTTTGGTATCAGGTTTATGTTGGTCTCATAGAATGAGTTTGGAAGAGTAGTGTCTGTTTCAATTGTTTGGAATAGTTTGAGGAGAATTGGTATTAACTCCTCTTTAAACGTTTGATTGAATTCAGCTGTGAAGCCATCCAGACTCAGACTTTTTTGCTTGGAAGATTGCTAATTACTTCTTCAATCTCCTTGCTTGTTATTGGTCTTTTCAGGTTATCTATCTCTTCCTGGTTCAGTCTTGGTAGTTTATATGGGTCTAGAAACTTATCCATATCTTCCAGATTTTCATATTTGTTGTCATACAGTTGTTTATAAAAGTCTGTAATTATTTGTATTTCTGTAATATCAGTTGTAATGTCTCCCTTTTCATTTCTGATTTTTGTTATTTGGGTCTTCTGTTTTCTTTTTTGTTGTTGTTGTTAACCTAGCTATTGGTGTGTCTATTTTGTTTTTATTTTTTCCAACTTTTAGTTTTGTTCATCTTTTCTATTGTTTTTGGATCTCTATTTCATTTAGTTCTGTTCTGATCTTTATTATTTCTTTCCATCTATTACCTTTAGGTTTGGATTTCTGTTATTTCTCAAGTACNGAAGTTTTCTGTTACTATTTCCTTGAGTAGGTTTTCGATACCTTTTCCTTTCTCCTCCACTCCAGGAATACCCACAATTCAGATGTTAGAGCACTTGAGGTTGCCTGCTATCTCCCTTAGATTTTCCACATTATTTTTAATTCTTTTTTTCCTTTTTTTGTCTGCCTGAATTATTTTGAATAGACCATCTTCAAGCTCTGAAATTCTTTCTTCTTCTTGTGCTACCCTGCTGCTCAAGATATCAGTTGTGTTTTTTTATTTCTTTAAGTGAGTCTTTCATTTCTAGAAGTTCTGCTACACTCTTTTTTAAGATATTAATCTCTTTGTAGATTTCCTTTATATTCTCGTTGTTTATTTCTTGTTTCATTGTGTTCTCTGATTGAGTCTTCCTTTATTTCTTCAAGTTTTCNGGTTCCCCATAAGTGTCATGACACTTTTCTCTTGCTGTTTGTAGAACTCTCACTTTGTCTTTGAGCTTTGCAAATTTAACTATAATGTGTCTTGGGGAGGATATTTTTGGGTTGAATCTATTTGGGGAGCTTTGAGCTTCCTGTATCTGAAGGTCTGTATCCTGACCTACTTCTGGGAAGTTTTCTGTTACTATTTCCTTGAGTAGGTTTTCGATACCTTTTCCTTTCTCCTCCACT
>NW_007728246.1:477532-483016 GCF_000696425.1 Galeopterus variegatus | reverse complement strand
AGTCTGACTTTGGAGCATTACTGTATTCTTTTGGTGGTGTCATTTCTTCTTGATTGTTTGTGCTTCGAGTATTTTTTTGCTAATGCTTGGTCATTTGGTAGAGGGTTTGCTTCTTCTATTACACTTAGGTTGACTGTGTAGTGGCCCTGGATGCTACTGTGGAGGTGAATTGTCTTTGCTTGACAGTAGGTGTGGTGGTGGTTATGTTAAACCTCCTTGGTTACTGTTCTAGACTCTGTGGTGGTAGAATGAGCCCTTAGTGCTATGCAGTTCTGCCAGGCCAAACTTGACAGGTTGGACCCCATAGGCTGGTGCAACCCCCTGGGTCCAAGAAGGAGTGAGAGGCCATGTCTAGCCATGTGGTTCTGCTGGTGCTTGCCGCCGCTCTTATTTTTTAATGGTTATGATTATTCAGGATTTTAGTTTCTTCTGAAGTCAGATTTGGTAAGTTGTATTTTTATAAAGATTTACTAATTTCATATAAGTTTTTAAATACAATGCTATGAACTTATTCTTGAAATTTTCTTAGATGATTAATCTCTGTAGCATCTATGGTTTTGTCCTCTTTGCCTTCTGTGTTTTGCTTAAGTTAATCTTCCCAGAGATATGCCTGCCTACTAATTTTTCAAACAGCGAACTTTTGTTATTGTTGACCTCTCTGTTTGTTTTTAATTTTGTTAATTTCTGTTATTATAGAGTATGTTTGCTTCTAATTTTTTTGAGTTTATTCTGCTAGTTTTTCCATTTTGTTAAGTTGAAAATTTATTAATTTCTTACCTTTCTTTAAACCAATTGTGAAAAACATAAGGTTTAGATTTAACTTTAAGTACAAAATTTTATTATCAAAATTATTGGGGTTATGGTTTACATAAAATAAAATTAATTCTCTTTAAGTATAAATTTTGGTATGTTTTAACAAATATATACACCCTTGTAACCATTCTCTCAATTGAGATATAGAATATTCTCATCCCCCAGACAGTTCAAGTAGTTCCTCAGTGTCCTTTGTATGCAACACTTTCCCCAGCCCAAGATAAACACTTATCTGTTTTCCATTATTATACATTATTTTGACTATTCTGAAATTTCATGTAAGTGTTAGCATACATAATGTATTTTCAAGGGATAACTGCCACAACTCCACAGGGCAAAAAGGTGTCTTAAACAACAGGGACAGCAGATGGGAGTAAATTTATTTCCTGCTTCCATCCTTGGGGCAGATGAATCTTAAACAAATTCTATATGGCTTCTCAAAGGATCCCCAACAGAATTGAGCCCACATGTCCACCTCAATAGCCATCCTAGGATTGGGTTTTCCCTTTTGTTTCAGGTTGATGAATCTTTTAACACATTACACATTTTAGTTGATAGCTTTCTTTTAGTTACTTTTAAAACCTGCCTTGATCAGGGTGTCCCAAATGATTTTCTTTTTATGCTATATTTGTAATATTCGGTAATGGATTGAGTTGGTTTTCATGGGTTTTTTTGTTTTTGTTTTTGTTTTTTCCTGACCAGTAAGGGGATCACAACCCTCGGCATGGTGTCATCCACACCACGCTCAGCCAGTGAGCGCACCAGCCACCCCTATATAGGATCCGAACCCGCGGCCTTGGCGCTACCAGCACCGCACTCTACTGAGTGAGCCACGGGGCCGGCCCGGTTTTCATGTTTTTCTATGCCATGGAAAAGTTTAAGTAGCTTCTGAATTTTTGAAATTGCAAGAAGAATTACATTCCTTTATATTTAAAAAAAAATCCTTTATATCTTTCATGATTTTTATGTCTAATTATTCATTTAACTTGACTTTCTCATTTTTTCTTATTTATAATTCTCAAAGTTTAGTGTATATTGTGTCTTACTTTATTTTAAAGACCCTGTGCTTGAATATATTTACTAATTCTTTTTTAGTGCTTTTTTATTTTTCAAAATAAAGTCAGTTTATTGAGCTTATTTAATATACAAAATGTATTTCATATTATATGTACTATTTTAACATTCTTCTTAATTAGTGTATTTTGTATAAATGTAGTGAACTTGCTCTTTACTTTTTTGGCTTATTTAGGATGTTTCTAATTATCCTTTTTTTTTTTTTTAAAATCCTTTTTTTTTTTTTTTAAATACGTCATTATTTCTTTGTTAATTTCTATGATTACTTCCTAAGGGTAAATTCCTATAAAAAAAATACTAAGCTGAACACCTTTTCTTTCTCTTTTTCTTATTCCAGTTTTGCTATGCACTTTCAAATTAACTGCCTATTAAAAAGTTTTCACAATATCCATTAGTATGCATTCATAAGTTTGCTTTGAAGGACATGGCAATAGATTTAGGTAATATTTTATCTCTTTACAACTATTACTCTTATTTAAAAGTATAAATATTATAAATGTGACTAAATAACCCTACATCTGTTTTTTCTGCAGTCTAGAAAACTGGAAAAACCTTAAATATTTTTAGTTTTAGAATTCATTCAACAAAGACAAAAATAGTAGATACAAAAGTAATAAATTTCTATAGAGATTTTGGTGCTATCCACAGAAGAAATAATTTAAGTAATTTAGCATTAAGTTATAAACTTTGAACTCTATCTTTTCTATAAAGTTATGCTTTCACATTATTATATAAATAGTGGAAGGGAAATTTATCTATGGTTATCAGTGCTTTCCCTGAGATGAGTATCAATGGGGAGAAGCAGAATTAGGCTGTTCTCTACACATTTAACTCCTTAGGACCTTCAGCTTCTTGTCAAATTCTCCATACTCTCCAAAGACATTCTAACAGTAAAAAAGTACAATTTGGCATAATTTAGAATAACAAAATAACTCTTCTGGCCTACCCTGACTTAGGCTTCCAGTTTTGTGTAGTGGAATGGTTTCATAGAATGAGAGAATGTACTTTTATATTGTGAAACCCTCAATTGTTTATGTTTGTTTAGGTTGAAGAAAAAGATGGAAGACATGAGACACTGGCTTTAGAGTTAGAAATATCTGAGTTCAAGTTTCTGCTACTTATTAATTTAGTGACATTGAGAAAGCTTATTAATATTCCTAAGCCTCAGGAAGATTTGATTCGGATGAATATATGTGTATGTATATAACAATTTACTTCCAAACTGTTATATAAATGTTTTCACTGTTCACCAGGGGTGTCTGTATGTGTTCATGCACATGTGCATGTGTGTATGGTCTATGTGTATTTGCATACACAATTTAATAGGCTTGGAAACAAGAATACACAGTAGCCACTTTTTTCTATAGAGAGCTTATCAATAAGAACCTGGATTCGAATTTCAGATCCACCATCCATTAGCTGCATGACATTGAGTAAGTTTCCTAATTGCTCTTTTGTTTTATGTGCCACACATCTGCTTTCCCTACACTGGCCAGTTTAAGAAATTACTTTGGCAAAACTGAGATTCATTCCTGGAGCAGATTCTTTATATCTTCCAGACCTTTTATTACACCCTAGCTAACTATCTCATTATGCACACTACTAAGGTCAGGGAAAGGATATCAAACAGCAAAAACCTCTTTTTGTCTTTCAGTGTCATTACAATCATACAATACAGCCTTTACATATGTACAAAACTACTGCTTATCTAAATATCCTACTTCTGGCTGTCAATACTGCTATGACAATAAGAAGTTCAAAAAAATTGTGAAATAGTCTGCTTAAACTATATGTCAAATTATTTCTGCAAAGTACTGGATGAACCAATCCCAAAGAGACATCTGTATTGAACCAAGAATTCTCTGGAACTATGAATATTTTGTGTTTTGTTTCAGTAGTCTTTTGTCTGTCTTTTTTTCCCCTCATAATCTTTACTCAGGAGAAATTACGTTGAATTCACAATCAGGCTTATTCTACTTTTCCCAACACAATAGTGGAAATGATATAAAATGTATAGCCAGTGTATTGTCAATGCACAGTTACAGTAATGCTTGTGAATGTCGCATTCAGATGCCTGACAGATGTCTGCCTATGTAATTATTTAGAATTATGTTTTCCATTGCTTTTCTGTAATGCCTATTAATAGGAGTTGTAGAGCTGAAAATTTAACTCTAAATAGATTTTTCACTAAAAAAGTGTAAGAAACTAATAATGTCACTGTTATATCTATTATCACCAAGTACATCTGATTCTGATATTAAATAACTGCCAGAAAGTCAATCACCTGACTCTCCCTTACCTTCTGAAGGTGAGTCTTTCATATCCCTCCTCTACCAGCCTCCAGCCCTTATAGAATCTTTTCTTCCTCCTTCAGAAAATTGCATTTTATGTACAAACTATGTTGTTTACTTCCAAACTGTTGTTTATTACTTATGCAAATATGTTTTTACTACTCAATTTATATATTTTTATGTGAAAAATTATTAAGGTATATAAGGTTAGGCATCATATTTTCTCATTAAAATTAGTAAGTGTATGTGTGTGTGTTTTCAGGAAGAAATTAAAATTGTTAACTAAAAAGTGAGTGCAAATTTATCTCTGAGAGATAAAGAAGCCAGTAAAATTTCCATTGTCTATAAATGCAACTTACTTGTTGACTATCATAAATGAGCCTTTACATTAAACATCATTAGTTATTAAACACCATAAATAGCATGCTGCATATATAACATTGCAAGGCAAAAACTTAAAGGCATTTGTATATTTTTTTATAAATTTCAAATATTATTTGTCATATAAATGATATAGGAATCTTACCATACTGTTTTTAAAATTCATAATTTAAAAGTGCCAAAATTTGTTAGTAAAATGTCTAAGGTAAATTTTAATATATGATACAGAAGTCTGTGCCATCTAAAATTATAACTGTTTATTATTACATTGGGAAGTTGACTTCCTCAGCATTTTTTTTAATTGTAGGATATTTGCATGAGTAATGTACAGATTAATATGGTTTTTAAGTAATAACTTCATTTTATTTGAAAAGAAATACATTTATACCATGGTTTAATGTGTTTAAAAATTATGTATAAAGGCACATCAAACATTAACTTTCAAGGAGCAATAATATACAGGTCAAGAGTTCAGATCCCCATACCAGCCAACTGCCAAAAAATAAAATTAAAAAAAAAAAAAGAATGAGAAATATTTAGTAATTTTGTTAACATGTGAGGGGATTATATTTAAAACATGGGAAGTATCCACTAATGTTAATTACAAAGTTAAAACTAATTAACACAAATTTAATGGATTTGTTATTAGGAGACCCTGACTCTTTCCCTGATAATAATTATAATAGCAATAAATGATAATAATATGTAATGCTAATTACTACCACTACTACTACTACTACTAATACTTCAGGTAATATTTGCTTAACATTTAAAACTAGAAGACATTTTTAAGAAGCATTTTTTTTTTTTTTGTCTTTTGTCTTTTTTTTCCCATGTCCAGCAACGAATCGCAACCCTCAGTGTTGCCCCCGTACCGGACTGGGGACCGGCAACGAGATCGCAACGCTCGGCGTTGCTCCCGCGC
>NW_007728246.1:468326-477438 GCF_000696425.1 Galeopterus variegatus | reverse complement strand
GAGCGCCGCCGCGCTTCCCAAGCGGTGCACTATCCAGTGCGCCACCGGGCCGGCCCTTTAAGAAGCATTTTGCCTAAAGAATTTTATTTCATTTCTATATCCCCAATGTGGAATATGCTATGGTTACCTTCTTTTTACCAAGAAAACATATGCTTAAAGAAATTAGAAGGAATTTACTAACAGTTTCCCAGCTCATAAACTGAGGATCTGGCATTCAAAACCGGGTCATTTGACTGCAGAATCTACCTTTTTAATCACAATACCATATTATTTTGAAAATAACCAATTTCTCAGGACTTCAGTTTATTTATCTGCAAAATGAGAATGTTGTATTAACAATATCCAGTTCATAAGCAAAATCTATAATATTCTTAAGTATTACAATGTAAGTAAACATTTTAAGGAGAGAAACTTTACATGGCACTTTTTATCCCCTTTAATAGTACAGTGTGCAAGCTAAATATTTGGATCAAAAATGTCCTATACCTTTCTTTGGTTAATGTTTGTGGAATTAGGAAATATTGATTTATAAACAAATAAAGAACAATAAATGTAAAAAGTTGTCTTCTTTCCTTTTAATTCCACTTCTTCCCTGTATAGTTCTGTAAACATGCTTGCTTATTTCAATACAGTGATTCATTTTGAGATTCTTTTGATCATAGGTTTTTATAGCCTTTTGTTTATTATGTGATTAACTACTATGAAATCATATTAACATTTCTAAAAATAAACTTTTTATTATTGATCATTATTTATTAATTTCTCACTTTTAACATTTATAGCAAATTATCCTCCTTGTCTCAAATTGGTTTATTATATGTAATAGAATCTCCTTTTCCTGCAGTTCAGACCATCCACGATCAGTTTCTTGGAGTCACAAGCACTCCAAGGAAAAGTGAAAAATCTAAAATATTTTAACAAAATTTAATACAGTTCAGCTGACAAATTACGAAAAAAAAAAAAAAAACAGTAAAATCCCACATAGTGCTTGATATACTCAGGTCAGTCTTAGTTTTGTAACTCTCTGTGATTGATAAAAGAATGGGGGTACCTTCCCAATGGCATTAAAAGTGATTATTTTAAATTTGAAAAATGCAAAGAGACCACTATATAAGAGTTTTGAACTAGCTATTTTTGATTTTTAATTTCTTCTTTCTGCTTGGCTGATATAATGGCACCTATCACTATGTGACTTATAAAATCAGCTACTGGGTAAGAGATTGAAATCTGGAAGATAAGTTTTATAAGATATTTTCAAACATTTCACACCCTGGGTTTAGGACTTGACCCTCTAGAGTAACATTTCAGTGTGTGATTCATAGAAACTGCACTTACCTACGCTATACATATGGAACTTGTCTGGTTCCTTGTGCACTATGTGGTAAATCTCTTCCCGTGGTAGCAAGTAGTAAACTTTATTTCCATATAAAGTGAATTGGAGTTTGTATTTCCCAACAGCTAAATACTTAAACTGGGCCATGCTGAAATGTGAAAGAGCTTTAGTCAAGATAACATATTTCAAGTCTGGGATTTGCTTTCCCTGATCGCAGTTAAACAATACTGGCTTTATAGGAAATAAAAACAATTTCAGAATACAACTGATTCTTTGGGATTTCTTTTTCATTATTATTTTAAAAAACTGTGGTAGAAAACACATTTGAGAAGTAAAATATGTCCTAAATGTATTATTTCCTCTCTGTTCCTGATTAGAGACACAATATTTAAAATATGGCACATGATTATTCAATTGCTATAGTGTTTATTAATGCATTTTTTTAATAATAATATAATTTTACAGGAAAATCACCAAAGGTTAAACATAAATACATAAGTGAATTAATGTCATCTTGACTTATCATTACTACTTTCTAAACTCATTTAATGTATCTTGTCCTTCCGTTTAAATATGCTCAAAACGTCATTAATTATATTTTGTAAATAATATTTTTATTATTTTAGTATATTAAAATAAGATTAAATGTGAATTGCACATGGCCGAGTCAGTTACAATGATTGTAATTACTTTAGTTGAGACAAACTTTTACTAGAATTATATAATTCATTATGAACATAATTATTTCATTTGTAAAATAAAACCTATTAGTCAAAATAATTAAAAATTATCAAATAAATAACAAAAATTAGGTAAGAACAACTGAAGAATACATTTTTAATTTATAACACATTATGTTTTTATGATTTGGTCTATGCTTGCTATCAAAAAGCTTTTGAGGTAACATAATTTTAAAACATACATACTCAAGCTAATTTCAAGAGTCAATTTTTAAAAGTGGAGAAATACTGTAACAAATAGCTTAGGTATATTATTTAAACCCTTAATATACTAGGACTAATTTGCAAACAAATGAGATAATGTATACAAATCCCTCCCTGAGGTTGTTATAATAAATATGGGTAAGTAAATTCATGTAGAATTCTCAAGCCTCTTTTTACAGTTTTCTGATATAAATTCCACACTGTCCATTTTTACTGCTTATTTTCTGTCACTGGGTATATTGAAAGTTTGGTGATTATAAGAATGGAATTGGATAGGTTTACAGATGCTACACATTTAAAAAAAATAATTCAGCAGAGAGAAGAGCATCTGAGGAATAATATGCATTGAATTCATAACCATATATCAACAGAAAGAGGACAGATGTGTATTCAGCATGAAAGAACTGCCTTGTATGGTGGTCTATCCACATGGGGGATGGGGCAAGCATAGGACACAGATGGTAAGAACATACCTTGGAAAATCACAAACATTTGGACATCAATGACATCAATGATAGACAACTTATTTCCACAAACTAGAAAAAAAATCCCTTCGGCTCCTTTAACCACTTGAGGGGTAACTTGAATCCTTGCTTTTGTAGAAGGTGATTTGTACTGGGAACAAAAACATATGTTTAACAAGAGAATGAGAAGAGAAGCCACAGACTGTGAGAAAATATTTGCAAAAGACAGATCTGATAAAGGACTGCTATCCAAAATGCACAAAGAACTCTTAAAACTCAACAATAAAAAAATAAACAACGAAATTAAAAAGTGGGCAAAAGACCTGAACAGACACCTCACAAAAGACGATATAAAGATGGGAAATAAGGATATAAAAATATGCCTAACATCATAAGTCATTGTGGAAGTGCAAATTAAACAACAAGGAGATGCACTGGAGTGGCTGAGATACAAAACACTAACACCACCAAATGCTGGTGAGGATGTGGAACAGCAGGAACTCTCATTCATCGCTGGTGGGAATGCAGAATGGTGCAGCCACTTTGGAAGGCAGTTTGGCAGTTTCTTACAAAACTAAACATACACTTGCCATAGGATCCAGCAATCATTCTCCTTGGTGTTTACCCAAAGAAGTCGAAAATTTATGTTTACATAAAACCTGCATATGTATGTTTATAGAAGTTTTACTTATAATTACCAAAACTTTGAAGCAACCAAGACGTCCTTCAGCAGGTGAACAGATAAACAAATTGTGATATACCCAGACAATGGAATATCATTCAGTACTAAAAATCAATGAGCTACCAAGCTATGGAAACATATGGAGGATACTTAAATGCATATTACTAAATGAAAGAAGCCAATCTGAAAAACTTCATACTGTATGATTTCAACTATATGACATTCTGGAAAAGGCAAAACTATGGGTCAGTGAAAATAGTAGTAGTTGCCAAAGTTTAGTGGGTAGGGAAGGATGAATAGGCAGAGCATAGAGGATTTTCTATGGCAGTGGAATTTTTCTGTATTATATGGTGGATATGTGCCATTATACATTTGTCAAAACCCATAGAATGTACCACACCAAGAGTTTTCTCTAATGAAAACCATGCACTTTGGGTGACAATGATGTGTCAGTGTAGGCTCAGTGACTGCAACAAATGCACTGCTGTGGTGCGGGGTGTTGACAGTGGGAGAAGCTGTGTGGGGGGTGGGGCAGGGGTACGTGTGAATTCTGTAATCTCTGCTCAATTTTGCTGTAAACCTAAAACTGCCCTAGAAATGAAGTCTCTTAGAGAGAGAGAGAAAGACAGGGTGGGAGAGACACAGAGAGAGAGAGAGAGAGAGAGAGAGATGATGTATGGCAGCTTTTAGAGTGCAAAGCCAACCAATGAAACAGAAAAAAAAAAAATAATAATCCCAGAATGGACTCAGGGAGGCAGAAGCGATAATTTTGCTTTGGCATTTTAAAGTCAGGTTGGATATAAACATTTTCCTATTAGGTGAAGAAATTTAAAATATTTAAATCTAATCATGAGACATCCGAGGCCCTTACAAACTTTTTAGATTGTGATTTTACACTGGGATCCATCATCCACAAACACCCACATGCACTCTCAACTGAAAGAAAGCACTAACAACACTTCTACACTTACCACATGAATGTACTCTATATTCTTTTTCATTCCACATTATTTAAAAATATGCTGGACACAGTTCAGTTAATTGATTTTTCATAACTCTATTTTATAAAACATTGCCTGGAAGCCAGTCTAGTGCTCGTGTCTGAGATTGTTTTATGGTCAGACAGACAAATTGCTGTTCTTTGGTATTTTGCAGATACCAGAATGAATAGGGGAAACCGAGAATCTTCTCTCAGCATGGACATTTGGGGGTGAACTTAGCTGAGTCACTAAGAGAGGTCATGTGGCTGAATTCACACATTAAGAACAGGACTTAGTGAATATTCCATCTTCCTCCTCTGGCTAGAAGCATGGAACTGTAACGTTGAAGTACGTACTTGTTTCCTGGGAAACGATTAGATTAGCCAGAAGAGATCCTGGTGGACACATCCAGTCAAGCAAAGTCAGACATCATCTGGTCTGTCAGAAAAGAATCCATCCCTACCCAGAGAAAAAAGGGAAAGAAAAGAGGTGGGTTAGGCTATGGATGTGTATGAGAGAAAAGTGGCTACAGAGACAGGAGTCTGTACAAGGTGGGTTGGCACAATGAGGTTTTTGAGGTTATATTGAGAGGGAGAGAGAATATTGAGGAGACTCTCTTGTTTGTGAGAAAAGTTGGGGGTAAGAAAAAAAGACAATAAAATTTTATAAAGTATTGCCTTACATTTAAAAAAAAGAAGAAAGAAAAATCACTCCATGGCATTTTCTTGAGAAATTGCATTAAAGATTTAAATTGCTTTCAGTAATACTTTAGTTACCAAATTTTTGTGGTCTTCTTTTTGTTGATGTTGCATCGTTGGTTTTGTTTTTGTTATTATTACTATCATTATTACTATTATTTTAAGATATCTACATACCAGGAGTCACAAACTGAGAATTAAAAGTGTTAAAATCTCATCGAGTTAATTTTTTCAACCCATTGTAATACCTGGGATTGCTTTTCAAACCACCTTTGGGTTTCAACTCACATTTTGAAGTTGCTGGCAGAGGGGTTTAGAATATAGTCCTCTTTTGGTATCCCCTAGGAGATTTGTTCCACGACCACCCACTGATACCAAAATCTGAGGATGCTCAGGTCCTTATATAAAATTGCATAGTATTGGCATATAGCCTACACATATCCTCCTGTATACTTTAAATCAACTCTAGATTGCTTGTGATATCTAATACAATGTGTTATGTAAATGGTTGTTATACTGTATTGTTTTTTTAATTTTTATTTTTCATGGTTGTATTATTTTTATTTTTAAAATATTTTTGGATCCAGTTTGGTTGAGTCTGCACATGCAGAACCTTCGGATATGGAGGCTGACTGTATTAATATACCTAAATATGCATATATATAAATTCAAGGAAATGAAACATATTTATTAAAAAAATATTTTTAAATATGATTTATCTCATTTTTGTCTTTTTAGATATGCAAGCCAAAGTTCTGAAGACAATATACAATGGCAAATTAGTTACATTGAAATCACTCAAGGCGCCCCTTTTGTTAGCTGTTTAAAGCCTGAGAGTGCCAGTTGTAATAAAATCTAAAGACCACTCAGTAACTCTTGGAAAAGATTAAGGCTCAAATCTTAAAGCAACAAAGCAGACAGCTATGAAGGGTTACATATACTTCAGTTTACAAAGTTTCCTTTTCAATCTCTCAGGGGTTGATGGTGTTATTAGACATATTTTACCATCGGCTCCATCAAAAAGTCAACAAGACGGAGAATATGAATGGAGATCACTATTCCTTGATGATTATATTTGACATAATATACTATAATTTTTTGAATACCCAATTTTATGTATCTGTGATGAGAACTGGAATTCTTTGTCTTTTTAAATCTGCTTTATAAAACTACTGAATTCAGAATCTGTATTCAACCCAATATGATTCCTCATCTGTCTTTCCATTTAAAAATAACAACCAAAATAAAAATCAAGGTTTGTTTTTAAAAGAAATGGGTCAAGTATAACCCTCTCTCTCATACAAGAAAAAAATGAAGAGCCGTATTACAAATATCAGCTGGCGAGGGAAACCCATGCTCCAGGGTACTGGTGTGATAGATACCATGTTTAGTTCAGTATTAATATTTTGTTGTTAGTTGCAGTACCTTAATAATAGTAAAAAATGCCATGTGACACACAATTTTAAACCTTCCTCTGGTGCCATATATTGAAGTGAAAATGCAGATGCTCCTCAACTTACCATGGGATTGCATCCCAATAAATCCATTGTAATTTGAAAATATCGTAAGTGGAAATGCATTGAATACACCTGACCTACAGAATATCGTAGCTTAGCCTAACCTACCTTAAACATGCTCAGAACACTTACATTAGCCTACAGTTGGGCAAAATCATCTAACATAAAGCGTTGAATTTCTTATATAATTTATTGAATACTGTACTGAAAGTGAAAAACAGAATGGTAGCCTGGGTACTTAACGTATGGTTTCTACTGAACATGTATTACTTTCAAACCATTGTAAAGGTGAATACTCTTAAGTTGTACTGTCAAGTCAGGGACAACCTGTACATTAATTGTGTATTGTTCTGGAAGGGAAAGCTTCACTTTCTCCTTTGCGGCAACCCACGGTGATGTTTCTTGATGCCTTTTCTAAGGACTACCTGCAATGATCACTTGTTAAAAAAAATCCTCATTCTCATCCCCTAGACCTACTGACAGAGAATCTTCCAGACTTAGAACTCAGAAACTACATTTTTAAAAGGTACCTCTTGAGTGAGAACTGATCACTTGTTAAAAAAAATCCTCATTCTCATCCCCTAGACCTACTGACAGAGAATCTTCCGGACTTAGAACTCAGAAACTACATTTTTAAAAGGTACCTCTTGAGTGAGAACTACTGGCCTATGTTTCAAAATAAACCCATATTCCATAGAAATCTTTACTTTGATGTTGTAAGTAACTGGAATTATCAAAAATTTTGCAATTAATGATAGTGAATCATTTAAAATTTATATTAAATAGAATTTAAATTATACATTGAATTTGATTTAAAATAATATTAATATCTTATTAGTAATATTTTAAGAATTATAATAAAATATTTTCTGAATCAACCCAGAAATATGCATTAAATATGCTAATTAATGTATAACAATTTAAATATGTATAAAAGATATTTAATGGTAATTGGGAGACCGACTAGTTAAAATTTAAAATATTATATATAATATTTGATATTAAATTTTAATATTTTAATATTTAATAATATGTTAGCATCATATTAATTATATATTCCAAAGTAGATTAGTGGTTAATATTCTCTACATAAGATTTGTACTAAGAAATTTATTTTCAAAGAGACAATATAGTTTATAAGGTATGATAGGTTGAAGATGATTTAGGGATCCTACTAGCCCAATACTTCCACTTTAGTGATGAGAAAAGAGAAGCTCAGGGAGGTGGCAGAGCCAGGTCTGGCACTCGACTCCTGAGTGCCTTTTCAAGTACTCTAGGTGTCATTCGCACTTATCACATAGGTACCTTTCAAATCAGGAAGAGGATAGCAGTTAAGAGCATAGACTTTGAAGTCAGAGAGATCTAAACTTGAACGTTAACTAATTGACCTTTGAAACATTAGAAAATTTAATTCCCTATGTCTCAGTTCCTTAACATATTGGGAGAATATAGAACTGACCTCACTGGGTTGATAGAAATATTAAATGAGATACATAATGTCAAATGTCTGATGAGAGTTCTTAGCATCTAGAAAATGTTCATTAGAGTTAGTTATTATTATTTTAATAGCAATAAAATAACTTAACATATAAAACATACATATTACATAATAATGATATGGCAGGCCCTATTTTAGACACAAAGAAATGACTGTAATTTTAATGTTCCTTATCTTTTTTAATGTCATGCAAATATACTGGTTTGTAATGTATGATTTTAGTGAAAACTATTTTTACTACTTTACATATCCAATGTAGAAAATACTTATTGCTGTCCAACTTATTTTTAAATTTAATATCATTTCCAATTCTTTTTCTTTTTTCCCCACAGCCAATGACTGATCAATAATATCATTTTCAATAGGTAATGATTCATATAGTCTAAAAAAAGAACCACAGCCGTATGAAATGCTATACAGTAAAAATTCTTCTACCTTGCTCCTACAAATCCCGTTTCCCTCATTCATTATCACATTTTTTGTATGTATATGTATTTCTGCTTCTAGATTTTCTTTATGCAAATACTAGCAGACACAAATGAGTATATATTATTATTTTCCTCTTCACATGTTAAAGTTGTCCACATATTCTTTTGTACTTTTTTTGTTTTAACTTAATATTAAACTTGACATTTTTTTTAACACTATAACAAAACGTGGTAGATTGCTCTATGGTCAAAATATAGAGAATGTCTCCATTTATTTATTATGGCAAAATCATAATAATAGTTAACACTTTATCATAATTAGTATACACAAGGCACTGTTTTAAGTGTTTTACATATATTAAGACACATATATCAGCATATTTTCAAAAACGTACTAGGGGGCCGGCCCTGTAGCTCACTCAGGAGAGTGCGGCCCTGGTAGTGCCAAGGTCGCAGGTTCGGATCCTATATAGGGATGGCCGGTGCCGGTGTGCTCACTGTCTGAGTATGGTGCAGAAACAACGTGTGGAGGGTTGCAATCCCCTTACCAATAAAAAAAAAAAAAAAA
>NW_007728246.1:465585-468064 GCF_000696425.1 Galeopterus variegatus | reverse complement strand
CAAAAAAAAAAAAAAAAAAAAAAAAAAAAAAAAAGTACTAGGAAATGTGTATTTATTTCATCCTCTTTATAGATAAAGAAGCCATAATTACAAATCTTTCCCCCAAACTTGCAAGTATCAAGGGGTGAGTAGGGATTTGAACCTTTTAGTCTCATCACAATTTTGTGCTCTTAAACTTAACACTATAATGTATCTCAGCTTCATAACATCCCATCCTATGGATGAGCCATAATTTATTTACCCATTACTCTACTGACACAAAATCATGTTGCTTTCAAATTTTTCTTTTTATTATAATTGATGTTGTAATAAATAATCTTGAACAGAAAAAGAAACACAGGTATATCTATAGGATAAATTTTTATAACTCAAATTCCTGGGTAACAATGTTGCCAAATTATACTCTTTAGTATTTTTTAATGTGTAGTTCCTCCAGCAATGTATGAGAGTCTGTATTTCTCCATAGTCCTTCTAACAGAGTGTGTTGCCATTTAGATTTTAATCCCCAAATAGGAAGAAAAAATGTTATCTAACTTTAGTTTTAATGTTAAGTTTTCTTATTCTAAATAAGGTTGAGCACCTTTTCAGATGTTCAAGACCAATTTATATTTCCTTTTCTCTTCATAATGTTTGCCCATTTTTTAGAAATTGGACTATTGATTTTCTAAAAAAATAAATATTTAGGAATTCTTTTTATATTTAGGAGATTAATCCTTTGAAATAATTTGATGAAATTTTTTTCAGATTTTTATTTTTTAAAATAGATTTTATTTTTGGAACAGTTATAGGTTTACCAAAAAATTGAGGATAGTACAGATAGTTTCTGTATATCCTGCACTGTTAGTATTATTATTACCTCTTATTATTAATTTCTTATGTTAGTATGATACATTTGTTAAAAGTAATGAACTCATATGAATACATTATTATTAATTAAAGTTCATAACTTTTTAAAAAAGATTTCCTTAGCCCCAGCCAAGCTATCATGCTACATTTAGTCATCAGGTCTCCTTAGACTTCTCTTACTAATGTTGGTCAGATTTTTCTTGTCTTTGATGACCTTGATGGTTCTGAGGAGTAATTACTGTTCAGATATTTTGTAGGATGCCCCTCTGTTGGAATTTGCTAATATTTTTAAAATCATAATTAGGCTGGTGTTATGGGGTTTGGGGAGGATGATCACAGAGGTAAAGTGCTGTTTTGTCACAAAATATCAAGTGTAGATACTGTCAAAATGATTCGTAGACTGTTGTTGACTTTGATCACTTGGCCAGGGTAGTATCTGATGGTTTCTCCACTGTAAAGTTACTCTCCCACCCCTCTTCCTTTTCATACTGCGTTTTTTGGAAAAAGGCTACTACGTGCAGCCCCTACACTTGATGGGGGAGCATCTACATAAATTATTTGGAATTGTTCTGCATAGGAGATCTATTTATTACCTTTCACCTATGTACTTATTCATACATATCGAAATGGGGGTAATTATGTGGCACTTTAGTAAAAAGTTAAATGAGTTAATAAATTTAAAATGTTCAGAAAAGCACTTGTCATGTGATAAGCACTAATATCTATTGGAGTGTCAGAATACTGTCACTTTTCTGTTGTCTCAGAGTTTAGGCAGAGATCTCTAAGACCGACAGTGGTCCCTCATCCCAGAGTAAGGTGCCAACTCAACTACACAGGACATGTGAAGAGTTGGTTTGGCTATTTCAGGCAACTTTTGATCTTTATTCACCTTGAAATTATAAAAGAAAGTTGAAAGGCTCATTGAGAATTTCTTTATAGAGACTTATTAGGGTGGCTTGGTAAATACACTTTCCCTTTCCTGTTCCTTTTCCAACTCTGAATATGCCCATAACAGCAGCTAGAGGGAGGAAAATAAATCAGAGCAAGAAAATAAAGAGAGAAAAAAAAAATCACTACAAGGTTCTACATCAGGGATTGTCTGGCTTAGATAGGTGAGAGTTGGCAGAAGAAGCTTCAATTGCATGAAAGTTTGGAGATTTTAAATTTACTAAGTGACTGAAAAACATATGGGAAAATACTTATTCATGAGGTGGAAGAAAAAGTCCACAATGAATAGAGTAAAGCAAAAGAATGAGGTTGCTTTTCTTCACCTTTGACTGAGTCCACTTGTCAAAAAACCAGCTACTTTCACCTGGATCCTCTAAGGATCAAAATCCAGCATTAAAGATGCATCCCAGGCTCACAAAAGACCCATAGATAGGAACAGAGTTATAAGTGCTAGGGCAAAATGACCACTGTGAGACAATTGCAACATACTGAAAGTATTTGTTAGTAGCAAACACCAAATGAGATTTACTCATGGATAATCTAGTTTTACAGTGGCACAAAGGGGCAGATGTAACAGAGTGTTAAGTGTGACTCTGTTGTCTCAGACTTTTGTCAAAGATACCAAAGTCAAATATCCTTATGTCTTTAAGGAAATGCTGGATCACCTTTAAAGACATGTGGAATA
>NW_007728246.1:464215-465260 GCF_000696425.1 Galeopterus variegatus | reverse complement strand
AGGGCAAAATGACCACTGTGAGACAATTGCAACATACTGAAAGTATTTGTTAGTAGCAAACAACAAATGAGATTTACTCATGGATAATCTAGTTTTACAGTGGCACAAAGGGGCAGATGTAACAGAGTGTTAAGTGTGACTCTAAGTCAAATATCCTTATGTCTTTAAGGAAATGCTGGATCACCTTTAAAGACATGTGGAATATCTTGACATCCCTGCATGATGGCTCCTCACCCACCTTCAAAGAACGATAAAGGAGTTGAAGAGGCCGGTAGACATACATGATTTCTGCAGAGAGAGCTGACTGTGTGCTGTGCATATTAACTCTCCTCCCTGTGTACCTTCTCCCTCATTTCTAGCTAAGAAAGGAACATTGAGAGAGTCATTTGGAGAGTTTTACATATGTTCCCCAAGTTTGAGAGACCAAAGAGTCTAAAGGCAGGTAGGTAGCTGGAGCTGGCTGGATTCACTGGGTAGGCAGAGCAAGCAACTGAGGCTCCACTGATATCCTCCTGCTCTTTCATGTTTGCCAAAGTAAATGTAGTGTGCAGATAATATAAAAAGAATGTAGACATCTTAAGAAAAATTTCTTCCAAGTGTCCCCCCTGGATGGAGAAAGTCAACTCAATGGGCTGTACATCTTCAGAAGACAGAGGGATGAAGGAGAAGTCTTAAGCAGCCAAACGGAAGAGTTAGCACCCACGAAAGGGGCATATATGAGAGCTCCCCAAGGAATGGGAGATCTTCAATGAACCCTTTAAAAATAAAGTGTCTTACTGGAGAAAAAGATAGCAATTATGCATCTTCCAAATCAGTATCCAGAGAACAGACATATGATTGTACTATTTAGATAGGTCATTTCTTACCATTTCCCACTGTTCGTTACCAACTATCTAAACATGGAAATACCCCCACATACCATCCAACTTGTAGAAAATAGACAAGAGCTAGGAAGAGAGAAGAAACCTACCAGGCCTCCTCCTTACTGCACATTTTCCATCCTGAGGTAAACCCAAACTAGGAAAAGAGAGTAATATAAAACCTC
>NW_007728246.1:461051-463364 GCF_000696425.1 Galeopterus variegatus | reverse complement strand
CTTACTGCACATTTTCCATCCTGAGGTAAACCCAAACTAGGAAAAGAGAGTAATATAAAACCACATCAAGTTTGGAAGTTTGGTTATACATTAATTAATAATGAACTTTTTGTTACTTAGAAAAGGAAAATATTTTTAAATTACTGAATAGTGAACTGAGGACATTTTATTTCCTGAAATTTTTTTGAAGAACTATGGGTCCTGCCTAGAGATTTATCTAAATATGGGGAAAATGAGTCCAAAGAGTTGGTTTGCAAGGATAGTGGTAAGAAGAACGTGATTTCCTGCTTGCCCCTAAGTACAAACACGTACAATAAACCAGTTACCATATAAATTACTAATAAAATTTAGACACCCAGCAAAAGCATAAACCTGGAGCTCCTACACTATCCAGAGAAACTATTTTTTTTCTGTCTTGGACCCATTAAGCTAAGCACCCAAGATGGTTTTCTTGGAGGGCAGAAGAGGAGACCTTTGGAGACATTGTTTTCACATGTAAAGTTCACTCTTGGTCTTTAACAGTAGCCTTGTCTTAGCTGAGCAAATAAGATTTATTCTCAAATTTGGTACTCCAGTTATGGCTTTAGGTGCACAATTTGTTCAAATACATCCTGTCAAAACACAGATTCTTATTGATCCAATACAATTAACTATATTACTATGAAAAATAATGAGTCAGTCTAAAAGTATGTATTTCTGAATTTTGAGGAGATAGAGAAAATCAGATACCATTTAAAAATGGTTCATTTCATTTATCCATTTATCTAGGCTGCCTGTATTATTAATTTTTGCTCCACTGAATTTTGGGTTAACAGTGAAATTTCATGGAATATATCCACTTCCAGACTGACAAGAGTCCAGGAAATTTTGACTCAGTCCATTAGTAAAGTCTGAATGTTGTCTAAGCTTTGTCAGTTTCAAATTCTTTACACAGTTATAAGTTATACCACAATATCTGGTATAGTCCTTTCATGAGGTGTTGAGACTGTCCTTTGTCAAAAACACAAATTCTAGTCTATAACTTATAGCAGAACCTTCTGGCAAGTATCAGGAGGGAAAAACCTGTTTGATAAAGAGAGTGTTAATTTATTGTAATAACAAATAATATCAGAATGGAGAAAAGTAAAATTCTCTATTGGGATATAGTACATAACTATTTCATAAGAGTTTGATGAATATTTCACTTTAGGCAAAGAATATTTTAAGGACAATGAGGATATTAAGGAATCTCCAGTACGTTTCCAAAAAGAACACAATTTCTGACTATTAGCACTAATAACATTTTCTCTGTAAATTAACCTAGGAAACATGACTGTCATTTCTGATTTAATTTATTCCCATGTAGTTCTTACAATGGTATTGAGCTAATTAATAAATATGGAGCCTGACAAACAAACCTAGTTACACCTAGAACCCACTCCCCTTTTATAAGATAAAATAAGTCTTTGTGATTTTCTTGGGGTACTCTGCAAAAATCTCAAAAATAGTTTTAGCTGTGAAAGATAACACAAAAAATTTATTTTAACTTAGTTTTAATTTAAGATATGATGTTGGGAAAGCAAAATCAAAAAAGTTGCTGAAGGATATTTGGTCATATAATAAAGATAGAATTATAAGTACCTGAGAAAATGTACTTGTATACCTATTTAATCAAAGTGATGAAATAGTTTAAAATAAACTTAGAAGAAAGTAGTATTAGAAGGAACTCTTTCACAAAGGAGAAACCTTTATTCATGTTTTTGTGTTTTCTTTGTTGTTATTTAAGGTAACCGGTGATATGATAAACTTATATACACAGCATGGAAAATTATTCTACAGAGACCTGAAACCTCATGTCTATCTGGGCAAATTACACAGTAAAGAATTATTTTTTTTTTTAGTATTTCATGTTAAAAATCCTAATGTGAATTTATCACTTCAACAAAGAGAAAGTCAAATATAATATTTGGCAGTGGAGAATAATGGCTTTATTTTTTTATAGATAAACCCATCAAAACAGCCATTTTTGACAAAATTTAACACATTTCATTGCTTTTCAGACCTTAATATATGAAGGCATTTTAAACCAAGGAAAATAAAAATTCCATTTCTGCAAATGTTCTACAACTTCCTATACCTATTCTAGTTCTGTGTTTCACTATCCATGTTTTAGTCCGTTTTGTGTTGCTATAACAGAAATACCTGAGACTGGATAATTTATAAAGGGAAGAGGTTTATTTGTCTTACTATTCTGGGACAGCTGCATCTGGCATGGGCCTCAAGCTGCTTCTACTCATGGCAGAAAGGCAGCAGGCAGCTGGGGGGGGGGGGGGG
>NW_007728246.1:454930-460240 GCF_000696425.1 Galeopterus variegatus | reverse complement strand
GAGGAGAGGAGAGGAGAGGAGAGGAGAGGAGAGGAGAGGAGAGGAGAGGAGAGGAGGTGCCAGGTCATTTAAACAATCAGCTCTTGTGGGAACTAATAGAGGGAGAACTCACTACCCCTCCTCCCCCAGGGACAACATCATCCATTCATGAGGGACCCGCCCCCATGACTCAATCAGTTTCCAACACTGCCACACTGGAGTTAAATTTCTACATGAGTTTTGGAGGGGACAACACATCCGAACTCCATCAATCCTTTTTCACATTTTGGACCACAGGCAATTGAAGACAAAACTACTCTCTTTTCATCTTGACCAACAAAAACATATCCCATTATTTTGTTTACATATTCATAGGGCACTTCCACCATTATCCCCAGTATAGTCTCAAACACTTGTATAACTACTTTTAACCAAAGTAACTAACTTCTATTTTTCACAGGAAAATAAGAAGTAGCTAATTGAGATACATCATATGTAAGCATTTAGACCAGGAAAGCTGACTCATTGCAGCCACACAAGTCACTTTCACACCATTTTAATGTTGCAAACATAAATTTCATTCAGTATCATGACCCAAGATATTGCCACTTTAGAGTACGTAAAAATAAGGAGAAAAACTGTATAAACCTAAAATTATGGTTAGTAATCAGTTCTCCAATATTCAATCATACTCTGAAATAAAGATTCCAATGATTGTTCATTTATTAACTCAGTTTAATATTAATTTATAGTTCTAGGTTATGTAAGAATCTTGAAAATTATATTTAGGCTGACATTATATAGGAGAAATATTAACTTACTTGATTAGTAAACCAATATAAGAATTTAGAAAGTTCACATTAACAAGTCTCTTAATGAGAAAAAAGATAAAAAACTTAAAACAAACAAATAAACATGCTTATATGATAGCCATACTAATAAACCCAAGGCAAGGACATAGAACTATTACTATTTATTTTTAAACCCAAAGTATTAAATGAGCCTAATTTATCCAAAGATATGCTTTAGTTATGTGAGCTTGGATTTTTAAAACATTTTTAAGTTAGCAGTTTCTGTAAGAAGAATGTTTTTCTTTTTTAAAAATGTCTATCATTCTTAAGGTATTAGAAATTCACTTTTCTTATTTTCTGTGAATTTTAGGAACATTAGATTCATGTTTAAGGGTATTTATCTTTATAAAGCAATCAGAACAGAGCCACTTTTATTTAAGAAACCCAATAATCTAATTTATTAATGCCCTCTGGCGGTAAGAAAAGATGTCAGTCTCACACCAGGAAAGGTAAACCCTTTACTGAATTACAGACACATGGAAAATACACAGCTTTAGTTCTACAACTTCAGTCACATGTCAAAAGTAAACAATTTTTAAAAACCACCAGTTCAGATATCAAAAACGGTTTCTCTTCCCAGTACAACATCCTTAAGAGTTTTAAGTTTATAAGTAGACAATAGAAAAACAAGAAGACAAGCAAACCAGATTCTTCATCATCTCTCACCCAGCACAAAATAGGTCACCATCACTTCTCTGAAGGAAATCTTCAAATGGTCAAACAAGAAATCTAAACTCCCAATTTAGTGCAGCCTCCAGTGGTGAAAAACTTATTAGCCCTGCACAAACTGGACGCAAAAGCAAAAACACAAAATCATTAGGAAAAACAATAAAAAAAGCCATACTAGAGCGTCATCAGAGTCAAAGTTCTGCGCTTCATTCTGAAAGCGAAGAAAAGAAAGACTCATCTGGGCTTAAGCAGCGCATGAGGTGCAGTTCTGACAATGCAGTTTTTCTCGACATCAGCAGGTGAATCTGATACTGGGCACAGGTCCAGCTCTCTACCCCCTTCCAAAAGCAAATTATTCAAAAGTCAAATGTTGGTGAATATGGAAGTCAGCTTTTATTCAGGAATACTGGTGAGCTGAGGAGAGGAATTACACCAATCCATCTCTCCAGTAAACCGGAAGGAGAATGGCCAGACTACAGTTATCTCAAAGACTCAGATTTACTGGGAGGCTTTTAAAGAAGGTGCCCAGGGAATGGAAGATAGGAAATGAGAAGTGGAGAGAGGGAGATGTGAGCTGTGGGTGCAAGGAGCCAGGTGCAAGTTCTCCCCAGTGCTCCCTCTGATTTCTGCTCCAGTGCTTGCTGCTATCTCAGGGTCCTGCTGGATAGGGTGGAATCAGCACAGCTTTACTGATGTCTTCTTTGGTTTCTCAGGGTCTGGATAGTATGTGCAAGTGTGCAGCTTCAGGCTATGGCTGGAAAACAACTTTACATTTATGTAATAATGTCATCTTGACTCACAACCAAGGTTCAACATATCAAATAACTGTGGGAAAAGAGGAAACTCAGAAAAATGCATGCCAGGAAAAAACAAAGCAAAACTGTCCTTTTAAAATCTTTTAGAGCCCATGCAGCTTTAGGTCCCAACATGGCTTCAATCCTGCCCACTCTAATAAGTCCACTTGAGAATCAAATTAAATGACCTCTACACCTGTTAAAAGTTGGGAAGAAAAACATTATTTTCATGCAAATATAAAAGGAACATGTAACAAAAATTTTCTTTAACTTAGTACTAATGAGGGAACCAGTACCATCGTAGTCATACCAAAGAATTTAAGAAGCTAAGATTTTTAGGCAATGATAGCTTAAGATTGCTGGATTACATGCAAAACCGGTTAATGCCCATAATCTGTAAGCTTTGGGGAATTTTTTGGACAGAAAAAAGTTATTTATTTGCATCTCTACCAGTCAAAAATCCACGTGTTACCTTCAGCCCCTCTTGAATGTGAAAGAGCCCCATAAATAGAATGTCGACAACCGTTAGTAGTCTCCATGTTTTGTCTATTTTGTCCATCTCCGTGTATTAGGTAATTTTCTTCACCAGACACTTTCTATTTTCTGATTGATTCTTTTCCATTTTTCATTTTCTTGTTTTATGAATATAATACCCTAATCTCTTTGAGTGTAGTAATTAGAATTTTTTTTTTTTTTTCCTTTTTGTCGTGTCCGGCAACGGATCGCAACCCTCAGTGTCGCGCCCGTACTGGACCGGGACCGGCCATGGGATCGCAACCCTCGGTGTTGCTCCCGCGCCTCACTCAGCCAGTGAGCTGCCGGTCTGTATGTGGGATCCGAACCTTCGGCGGGAGCGCCGCCGCGCTTCCCAAGCAGCGCACTATAGCAGTGCGCCACCGGGCCGGCCCGTAATTAGAAATTTTTATGTTATCTTTTGTATCCTGAAGTTTTTCTGTGTCCTAATGTCATTTATTCCATTTTACATTTTTACCCTTCACATTCATTTTATTTACTTTTCTCCTCCAGTGTCCAGTGATCCTTGATTCTTTATTCACATTAAAGGTTAAAATACATTTGTTTGCACTAGGGACTAGCAATGTTTTTATTGTGACATTAGGGCTTTCCCTGTAATAGGCCTCACTTTTGCATGGGACAGCTGACTGTATATTCTGTATAAGTGGATCATATATTTTAATCATCAGAGTTTCCTGTAGAATAATGGACAGCAGGTAGGCAATTAATTTGGTGCTTCCACCATTTCCAGAGCAAAGTTGGTTTGTGAGATGGTGTTCTTTAATGTTGTAGTGGAGAAAAAGTCTATCTTTTCACATCCTAGGTTCATGGCTGAAGCCTCTATAAAAAAACACAGAGGGAAAACACACAAATTTATTTAATGTAAGATTTATGCAACATGCAAATCTTTATAAAGAAAGGGAGATCCCAAAGAAACAGTTAAATATGAGTTGGTTTTTTTGTTTGTTTGTTTCTTTTTTTTTTTTTTTTATATACTAGGTTTGATGAAGAGCGGACAGCTAAGAAGAAATATATGATAGGAGAACGAAAGAGTCTGAGCTAATGGTTATAACCTGAGGGGAATTTAGCAAGGCCTATTTGTTTAGCTTCTTCTTCAGTTGCCCCTGTGTCTTGAGAGATAAGAATGCTCCTTTCCTCCAGGAATAGGGAAGGTACCTCTTGAATGAGGATCTTATAACCTGCTTAAGAGAAGAAAGGCAGAGGAAGGTCAGAGAATGACCTTTCTAGGTTTTATTACCTGCTTGGGGGTGGGGGTGGGAAGAGCAAGGGGAAGATGAGAGTGACTTTCCTGCTTCTGCTGTTTTCCCAAATGCCAAAGTGCCAGATTTTGGGGTAGTGTATCCTGAATTCCATCAGTCTAATGGTAATAACCTGGGGGAAACTCAGTTTTGGGGCTCAGAATATGATACCCCAGAGTATGGCACTTGGGCATGCTGAGTGCTTTGGGCTAAGAAAATTTTTAAAAGTCTTAGAATCAGCCTCAAAAATAAGGACTTCCTGACCTTTTCCTGTTTCTCTCCCCAAGCCCAGGGAGGAATTCTCTGTCTCTGAAGTTCTCTTATCTAAAGCTCTTCCAGAAAGAAAACAATTGACTTCAAACTCCTCCCTGAGTTTCCATTAGCCAGGGAGGATTAAATTCATATCTGAAGAACGTCACCATGTCTAGGCAGACTTTGTCAGAAGCTATTATCTGTCCTTCAGTCCATTCAACTTACAAAGAGAATTATTTACCAACTNGTCAGAAGCTATTATCTGTCCTTCAGTCCATTCAACTTACAAAGAGAATTATTTACCAACTTTTGTTTACTAAGGTATAAACAAATACTTCTATAACAGAGAAGTACAATTAAATCATTGGCCACTTATAAAAACAATCACAAATGTCAGTACATGTTCACTTACCTAGATATTTTCAGAGACATGATAAAAGGTAAGTAGGTGTTATCATTCTTAGCATTTTCAGATTAGGGGTCAGAGGCTCAGGTTTTAGGATGGCACTGTCCTGCACTGGCTTGGGTCCCAAGGGTGGGGGGGTGGAGAGTGCACCATTTGTGCTAGTGTTCTAGAAAGATGCAGTGTGTGTTTTCTAGGGTACGCCCCACACTTGGATCTGAGCTTTTCCTGCCAAAGGATCTGCTGGCCTTTGTAGTGAGAACGGAGGTTGGTATGGGTCTTCTGCCTACCTTTTCACCACAAGGGAGAATTCTTCTTATGCCGATACTGGTATTGGAGATGTGGTGGCTGAGGCCATGTGCCTCTCTCTCTTCCCTATGCCACCATCCTGGGCTTTTGTGCTCTACAGGGACCTCACCAGTCTCTTGCTGCACTCCCACACTCTCCAACCAATGCTCCTGTCAATATTGAGCTGTTTGTTCTTTTCTGTTGGAGGAACGCACCCTGGGCATCTCTTCTTGCCCCACCTCCACTGCTCTAATGCAGGGGCATGCCTGGGGTCCTCCCGCAGACCCAGAAGGAGAAGGAGC
>NW_007728246.1:452604-453951 GCF_000696425.1 Galeopterus variegatus | reverse complement strand
TTTGATAAATTTAATGCAACTAAAGTGTTTTAGTGATACTTGGATCACTAAGCAAAACTATAGATGAAAATTTAAGAAAATTTACATTGTTTACATTTATTATAGTTTGATTTATATAAATATACAAGTACATGTATCCTCAGTTTCAAATTTATCCAGATATAGTTTAGAATTTTAAATTAGAGCAATAATTTTAGATTTGGGAAATGTTTTTTTAGAGCTTTCTATAAAAATTAGTTATGGAATTGTCGTCTGCTATGTTTCAATACCACAAAACATATCATATGAATGCTTCTTAACTAAGAATTGTGTGGTGAACCTGTAATTTCATTCTGTAATTCTCATCTAAAGCAAATTAGTACTTCTTTCATCAGTGGTGGAACAGTACTTGGCGTAAAATACTCACATAAATGTTTGTTAAATAAGCAAGTAGATGAATAAATGCTTTCTGAACTGGAGCTGTTATGTATTATATTTATAGCATATAGTAGGAAAAGAAAAGATAAATTGTTTTTTAAATAATGACAGATAATTTCCTTCTGAACTCTTTTAGAATGATAGTAACATGCCAGTTTTTGTGGAACTGTCCTGATTTATACTTGTCTTATCATAACTGTTAATAATATCCCCTTTCACACCCAGAAGTGTCCTAGTTTAGTCGATAAATTATATGATTCCTCTACTTACATTTCACGTGGGATATATAAGTACATATGTGAGAGAGACTAGAAAAATGCCTGGGTTGCATCACTATTTTAATTTCTTTCCTGGTTCCTGAACTAAATGGTTTGAAATTCCTGAACTAAATGGTTTTTCTATTTACATACAAGAGGTTTCTACCTCAAACATTACTTTGGTTGCAAAAATTAGATACCAAAATTTTCCTATAATTAACTTATTTTAGCTGAGGCATGGAATGTCTACTAAAATATATTGGATGTCTGTTTATTCAGAGCCATCATCAGTGTCATCATTAATGAAACAGTGTATAAGACAGTGATTTGCAACCTGTAATATATCATTCAAACAGAAGGTAGGAGGCATTACAGGTGTATCTCACTCTAGTTAGACTGGCCATAATTAAAAAGACCACGAACAACAAATGTTGGCAAGCATGCAAGGAAAGGGGAACTCTTCTACACTGTTGGTGGGACTGTAAATTAGCACAGCTGTCATGCCAAACAGTATGGAGGTTCCTCAAACAACTACAGGTAGAACTACCATATGATCCAGCAATCCCACTACTGGGTGAATATCCAAAGGAATGGAAATCATCATGTTGAAGGGATAACTGCATGCCCGTGTTCACTGCAGCTCTATTTACAATAGCCAAAATATGGGCCGGCC
>NW_007728246.1:437535-451697 GCF_000696425.1 Galeopterus variegatus | reverse complement strand
TGCCGGACACGGAAAAAGACAAAAGACAAAAAAAAAAAAAAAACCAATAGCCAAAATATGGAACCAACCTAAGTGTCCATCGATGGATGACAGGATAAGGAAAATGTGGTCTATATACACAATAGAGTACTACTCAGCCATACAAAAGAATGAAATTCTGCCATTTGTAGCAACATGGATGAACTTAGAGAAAGTTATGTTGAGTGAAATAAGCCAGACAACAAAAGAGAAATACCACATGTTCTCACTTATATCTGTATGTGAAGGGAGGAAGGGAGGAAGGAAAAGGAAAAAGACCAAAACAAAATACTGAACTTTTAGAAGGAGAAAACAAACTTAGGGATTCTAGTGATGTGGGGGAGATGGAGCTGGGGTTGGTCAGGGATATGCTGGATAAAGGGCATAAACAAAAAAAATCATAATTTGTAATAATAATATGCTTAAAATAAATTTTGAAAAACATTGTTTAAAAAAAAACCAACCATAAATTAGCCTCAAAAAAAAAAAAAAAAGAGCCTAAACCAGTGCCAGGAACATAGTAGAAATTCAACAAATATTGGTTGAATGGCAGAATGGTATTTTCCACTGTGTAAACTAAAATTAAAATTTAACTTTTCAACATCATACAATTCATAGTTGTATGGCTATAATTTAAATGAGTGCTTTCTATTAGTTATATAACAATATTAGTTATTCAACAAATAGTTATATAATAATGTATTTATGAATGGAGCTATCCTGATCTGGTAACCATTTTATTATTATTGAGTTGACAGAAAGCATGGTAAGATTTATGACTAACCAGAAAAAGTGAAGATATTATATTGCAGTGTCTAACCAGATAGGAATTCCACAGCGGCTGTGTCTATTTTGCTTGATGATGTGTCTAAAGCCCCTAGAACAGGACTGGCACATAGTTGGCACCCTGCTCAATCAATATAGTTTGAATAAGTGATTATGTTTTCCATGTGAATGGTAATATTAACAGGATTTAGGATATTTCAAAGTGAAAGCTACAGTTTAAGTACGTATTTTTCTTTTTTATTATTTTTGGGGGACCGGTAAGGGGATCATAACCCTTGGCTTGGTGTTGCCCGCACCATGCTCAGCCGGTGAGCACACCGGCCATCCCTATATAGGATCCTAACCCATGACCTCCCAGCACCACTGCACTCCCAGCGCTGCACTCTCCCAAGTGAGCCATGGGGTTGGCCCTACCTATGTACGTATTTTTCATTATAACATGTTTTATAATGCTTTTCAGTACTCTTTCTTATATTTTGTTTGATCCTAACAATAATTCTGTTGATGAATAACTATTTTCACTTAATAAATGTGGATGCTAAATTGTACAAGTAAACTTTCCAAGATTACAGAGATAACTGAAGAACTAACATTATATCTTGGTCTTCTACCTTTTTTAGGCATTAGAATTTACAGCTGTTTGAGAAATTTTCATGGTTTTTAAATAGTAATTTAAGAGCCACAAATATCATTATCTTGTTTCATATAAATAATGTCTGAAATATCCAATACTGTCTGGTAAATATGTATGGAAAGTAGAAACATTATGACTTGATCAGTTGCCTTTCCCTAGTGTTAAAACTACTTGAGAATAGGCTCTGTCTACTTTTAAGTTAGTTCTTTAAATCAAGGAGATTCTAGTAGTGATTGCTAGTGGACTCTCTTGTTTAAAAATGAGTAGCCATGCTCTAAGTCCTCAATAACTTTTAGTTTTGTAGCCTCAAACTTTGGCTTTTATTACCCAAAATGTGGTACACAGAATTCTTGTTCTTCTAAATAGATGTTAGTTGAAAATAGTGTCCCATGTCCATTGTTGGTAATGATTGGTTTAATAAGGTTAAACATAGTGTTTTTTGTTGTTTTTTATTTAGTTTTGCTTTGCATTGTGTTAAAGTTAGAAAAGCTTAGGGTATTTAATATACCAGTGTCCAGTGTGACTTTCTAAAATTAGAGGTACACTAAGCACTATTTCCCTAATCTGTTTGAACCTAAAAAAAGTTTGTCCCCTATAAGGCATCTTGGGGGATTACTGTTCTGTGTATCACACTCTAAAATATACTGAACAAGCAGTTTATTTTATATTTAGCTAACTCTTCTGAACTGATAATCTTAATTACTACTTTCTGTAATTCATGGTTCTTCCATTTTAGATTGTTAAAACTATAAGTGGGTAAACTGATAAGTTCAGTGTTCATGCTGTTTTTACATAATACAATGGAAATAGAAGATGAAAAAGAGAATGATAACTTATTTTATATCTGTTCCTTTATGAGATATTGCAAGACATCCTGTGATTGAGCTTGTAATATGTACTTATTCATTGCAGTTCAGTTGACTGGTTTACATTTTCTTAAATTCGGAATTAGACACAGAGTATTTCTTTTAATGACCTATATTTCACAATTTGCAAATACTACCCCCTTTCTGTGTACATCTACAATTATATTGTTAGAGTATCTAACTATGATATACTACTTTAATGGTGAAATAACAGGTGAGCCCAAGCTGCATATGGTGACAATTAGCTTATTGCAAGGATACAGAAAAAAGAAAGACAACTAAAGTTTGTAGATAATGGTCAGCCTACTGAATGGGCTTGGTTATGGAATGTTAACCAACCAAAGACATTATTTGAAAGAAACAAACAAAAAAATTACTTTAGCAAAATTAAGAAAGGAAACAAAGCAGATGGCATTAGATATGAGAGACAGCATGAGCTAACCATGACACAACAGAAGATAGGAAGAGTAAAGAGGATCTATTGACTTTAGCCATGGAAGATTCTCCTCAGAATGTCAGCATTTTAATATCAGGTTATATTTCTTTCCTTATATATCCAATCCCACTCCTTGATTCTTCACTGGATACCTATTTACATGGTCTTACAATTTAAATGCTGTTTAATGTCTTTCCACTTTTATGAAATAAATAGACAAAGCATAGAGAAGTATAAATATAAAGTATAACATAAATATTAGATATTGATTTGTGTAAGTAATTGTTATTCACTTAAATGTACATGTACATGCATATAAAATTAAGGTTCATAAATACAAAACTTGGGAGATGAAGATTGGGTTAAGAGAGTTTGTAAAAAGTATAACCAATCTATCTACTTTCTTCTGGGATTTCCCACAGTTTTCCCAAAGGCTGAAAAGCTATTATTATGTCTGGTTCCTTAGAAGCAGAGCTGTAATGATGCATTTTATGCTCCTAATTTATAGGAGAAACCAGTAAGGGAGTGAGGGAAGCAAGATAAGGAAGGGGAAGGAGCTGCACAAAATGTGGTTTTAGGTAAAGGCTAGCTTCTCTCTGATACTCTGGGAGCTTTGGAGAATAGTTGACAAGATTGTTTGTTGTGACTTGAGGTCAGAAAGCAGGGCTTTTGTTCACCTCCAACTCTCGAGTTTGCCATTAACCATGGGCTGCAAGGTGAAGAGAGAGAGTGCACCAGTATTAACAGCAGTCACCTTCAGGAAGAAGAGTATAATGACTAATTTTATGTGTCAACTTGACTGGGCTATGTTGTGCTCAGATATTTGGTCAAACATTAACCTGGGTGTGTCTGTGAGGGTGTTTCCGAATGGAGATAGCATTTGAATCTATAGATTGAGAAAAGTAGATTGCCCTCCCCATAGTGGGTGTACCTCATCGGATCAGTTGAAGGCCTATAAATAACAGCAGTCACCTTCAGGAAGAAGAGTATAATGACTAATTTTATGTGTCAACTTGACTGGGCTATGTTGTGCCCAGATATTTGGTCAAACATTAACCTGGTTGTGTCTGTGAGGGTGTTTCTGAATGGAGATAGCATTTGAATCTATAGATTGAGAAACGTAGATTGCCCTCCCCATAGTGGGTGTACCTCATCGGATCAGTTGAAGGCCTATAAATAACAAAACAGCTCACCTTCCCATGAATAAAGGGTAACTAACTCCTCCTGCCTGACTGCCTTCCAGGTGGAACATTCCTTTTGTTTGTTTTTTGTTTTCTTGCCTTCAGACTCAAACTGAAACATTGGCTCTTTCTTGGTCTTGAACTTGCTGGCCATTGAACTAAAACTTACACTACTGATTCTCCTGGTTGTCAGACATTTAAACTCAGATTGGAACTATATCAACTATCCTGGAACTTTAGCTTACTGACTGCAGATCTTAGAACTTTTCAGCCTCCATAATTATGTGAGCCAATTCCTTATAAAAAATCTCTTTCTCTCTCTCTTGGTTCTGTTTCTCTGGAGAACTATGACTAATAAAGTAAGAAATGGCTTCCATAGCCTAAGAGAAATCCTCCAGAAGATATTGGTCAGTGTGAGGTATTAGCAGAAGCACCCCCTGGAAACAGTGAAAGCAGTCCCGAGGAATTTGGGTGGGGTACCAACAACATCTTCTGCACGTATGCATCCTGCTTTAGGTGTCCCATGCCACATTAGGCTCTCCCTTATATATTCTTGGAAATTGCCTCCATACCAGCAGCATCTCCATTCATCCTTTCTCTACCAACCAATGTTCTAGTCAATCCCTGTGAAGGTTGAAGTTACCTATCCTCAGTTACAAAAATCTTCATTATCTCAACTCATCTTAAAGTAAACCTTGTTTCCCATAAATTTAAAGCCCATATTTGCCTCCTCATCTATTCTAAATTAATTTTTAGGATTTTAAATTCACTTGATTTTTATACATATGTCCTAGCTTTTACTTTCAGAAAAGCTATTTCTTATGCTAAGCTACTGCAGTATTCTTTATGAAGATCTAACAGTTAGACAGACATAAAAATGCTGTTGAAAACCCCAAAGATGATCAATCTATTTGAAGCTGAAACATTTACTTCTTAGCAAAGTTTTGGGTAATTTGTTAATTACTTCTGAGAATGCAAAACCTCCCTTTGAAAATGTGACAGAATAAGAGGATAAAATCAAAGCTTTAGGACTGGAATTTTCTTAAAGAGTATCTTATCCAATATACTTTTTTTTTTCATTCAAGTAAACTGAGGGAGAGTATGAGGTCAGCTGAGGAATTGAGGATATATGTGAGAAAAATTTTACTTAACATTTTTAAGTTTTAACATCTTGATCAGCAATTATTTTTAGATGGAGTTTAGTATAAAGTCATTTATATACAATACATTTTTAATGTTGAAATTTTATTGCTCATGGCTCTAAATTCAACTCAAAAAATGCCTCAGATGCAATTTTCCAGTAAAGGTTTTATTAAAAAGAATGTATCCTCTACAGAGAACAGACTATCATCAACAAAATGTAGCCATAATTTTAAAAATAGTTTATTATTATAAATTTTTGAAGTAAACAATAATAGTGATGGCAGCAACAACAAGAACATCAACATAGGCATATTAACTTATTTAATCTCCAAATAACCTGTGAGCTCAGTAGCTTTATTATCCTATTTCACATATGAGGAATCTGTGGAATCTGAACGCAGTCACTCTGGCTCACAAAATTGTCCTGTCAATCACTATATTCTTCGGTAGAAGAGCAAGCATACTCTTAACATCTGAACCCATGACTATTATTTAAAACAGTTGAATACACATTTAAACTATTTTCATACACATTTACTAGAGCCTTATATGAACAGAATACTGTTTTGCTACTTTTCTTGCTTTGTCGGTGAACATAAAACAGTGGACGATTATTAGGTGTAATCTAGTGATCAAGTGGAAAATCATGTGCTTCAGCATGTCTCTTGATCAGTGTTTGAGTAATGCAGCTTGCCATTTAATACGAAGATAATGATCCTGATCCACTGTCAAAGGGCATATATGGGGCTGATTTTGCAGTTAATGAAGGATTGCATAGGCTATAATAATCATTCTTAAAAGAAAGTGCAATGACACAGAAGTCAACAGATCTAGGGTTTAATTTCTGCTTTGTAAGTAGCCATTTGGCTTTAGCCAAGTCATTTAACTCTATGAGAATCTTTTTCCTCCTTTAAAATGAAGAGGTTGGAGTTTTGATCTAGAAAAATATGAAGATACCTCTATGTTTATTCTAACATTTTATGAATGTATGATCTAGGTCTCATTAGTGGTGTGCTAGTAGTCATAATTAGACCCAAATGAAATATATTAGGTTTCATTTTGTATGTGATAGGTGTTGAATTTGAGATTTATATTTTCAATTTCTATTTTGAGGTCCTCTTTTTCCTTCTCTATGCTCCTTTAGATATCTTTGCTCTTAGAAAAAAATCAAAGTGCATGGAATGGAAAGAGATAGTTTTAGTATTTTTAAATTATTTAACAAGTTAAATTATAAGGATTAATGGTCATTAATAAGAATAAGTTAATATCTCATATTTAAAAACAAACATTAAGCCAGTCAGTCTATCAGATGTTTCTTGCCTGAACTGGAAAGAAAAATAAAATACATTATCATACTTTATCCATGTAGAAAACTTACACAATGTGTCAAGAGAGAAGAATGACTTTGTATCTACCCACTGGAAAAGATGGCCTTACTTGGCATTCTTTCACTTGAACAGTGTGCTTGAGCAGTTAGAAGCAGGCTGGAACAATTGGAAAATACTGAATTAGTGGGAAGTAAAGGAAGTATCTGCAACGGCTCAAGCAAAATGAACTTTTCTGCTGAGAGAAGCAGCTTAGTTACAACCCTCTGCACTCAGACGTCAATCTGCCCCCAAGCAGGACAAGTGTGGGTAATATATGGAAAGGATATTTTAAAATCTGCTTGAGCTTGCCAATCTGAAGGTTAGCCCAAGAAAGACAACCTCAGAAATATAAGGATGGAAACAAGCAAATTTTATCAAATTTATGCAGGACTTGAGAGACACAGAAACTAATTGAGCAGAATCCCATTGCTAAGCACGTAAAGATTTCATCATTAATAATTAGTATGACAGATAGTTAACTGCCTTTTCTCTCATGCCTGATGCAATGACCAAAAAAGTATGTGTATTAGTTTTGTACAATATCATGATGGAAAGAATATTTTCCTCACATGTCCTTATAAAGCTAATCCTGCTGTCCTTTATCTAGTTGAATCTTAAATCATTTTGCAAACATGGCTATGCTGTCAAACAGAAGTGGCAGAAACATTTTTTTTCTAATGTCAGAAGCATTCTGTTTTGAAAGCCCAAGAAAATCATAAAAGCCAAGTATTACTTTCCTTTAAAATGAAGACATATTTAACACCTTGAATAATGCAAAATATTTGTGACATTAAATAATAATATTGCATCTTTAATATAAACAGAATCTTTTTGTCAGCAAAGTAATGTCAATACATTGGGTAAAATGTCCCGTATTAAAAATTATATCAATGCTTATTGTTGAATCACTATGGTTTATTCTGAATGAGATATTTTTAATGAAATGTATCACATAAACAAGCTAAACCATTTCCAGTAATTTTGTAATAGTGTCAAGAGGAGACACTGTGGTGTTAAAGAGAAGCATATCATTATTGGTGTCAATGTCATAGAGCTATAGTTTTGATGTGGTGAATAACTACAAGTGATGACATGAATTATTAGATTTTACAATAGCAGTTTAATTTGAAAGGAGACATTCTCATTCAGGGACTTAGCTAAAATTTCTCAACAGAGTTATCAAGAATGAAAATTGCCAAAAACTTTTTAGATAACTTATTTTTTAATAAAAAAAGAACTTTATGGAATTGTGATTACTTTTTTAGGCAATAAGATAGTTCTGAGTTATGAAAGATGGAGTGTAAATAATTGTATTTATTTTTGCAAAAGCACTTAATATTTAGCTATTGAGATGATCATCCTAAAGACATTTATTTAAGGTGCTAAATTCTAGCATCTCAAATTACAGTGCTGTTTGAGGACAGGTAGATAAACAAGACAAGGTTATATTTATTACCAAAGAGAAATTAAAATATAATGAAATTCAGGACAACCAAAATAGAATGAAATTCACTGAAGATTTAATTGGCCTGTATTCTTTTGAAATATATTGGTATTGAGGGACTCCTTTTTAAAAACTGGCATTAACATACTATCAGCCTATCACAGATCCCTGCTGATAAGCAGACAGCAATTATTACTGTACATTGTCCATGAAGCTATTGTTTTAGATTATACAGTGTTGCAGCTTGAAATAAATTCTGACCAACTGTAAGAAATTAAAAGAAGCAACATTCAAATTAAAAGTGATATTTAAAAAAGGGGTTCACTAGTAAAATGTTAGAAAGTAATTTTCTTTTTCTTGGCATCCTTTAAATACTTCTAAACTTAACATAGTTTCTACTTTATTCTTTTTACAATGAGTAGCATAGGATGTGATTTGCTTTTGATTAAATTATAGTTTCCGGATTTTTCAGTTAGGTACAGATTTGTTGTAGAGAACATAATTTTTCTTTTTTTTTTCTTCTAGCTCTTATTCAAACTGTAATGAAATAATTGTATAACTAGTTTAATGGTTGTCATTCAACAACTACTATTTCCAAGATTATAAGCTCTGTGAAGACAGAGATGATGTCTGCCTCTTCACCTAGCATAGGGCCTTACGTGATCAGCAGCCACGATCACGTAAGGAATTGTTCATGAGTTGAAGAAATGCATGGACCCATAGCCAGTAACTGGGAGGAAAGGGAATGCAAACCAAGCTACTGATATCTTGCTTAGGGACTAATTTGAATTACCTAGCATAGGGCCTTACGTGATCAGCAGCCACGATCACGTAAGGAATTGTTCATGAGTTGAAGAAATGCATGGACCCATAGCCAGCAACTGGGAGGAAAGGGAATGCAAACCAAGCTACTGATATCTTGCTTAGGGACTAATTTGAATTTGTAATTGACAGGGTGTGAGCATCCAATTTATAGATATATTTCTCGGTGAATTCAAAGTAACTAATGAATAAACTATTGGTATTGTGAGTAGCTTGACCAAATCATTTGAATATTCTTGTGGCATGATTTCATGGTTTGCTATTTATGGAAATGCCTTTAAGTTACAGTTAATACTGCATATCATAATACTAGAGTGTATATGACTAGGGCCACTGATTCAACTCTTGGAGGAAAAATTAGATTTTCCAGAAAAACTTTCTTTTTATGCAGAGTTTTTAACCACAATTATAGGTAAAAATGCCTGTCTTTTTCTAAAGAAAAAGTCCTGAATCAAATATGAGCAGACATCAGCCTTTCCCATCTTAAACGCTGAATCATCACTTGACCAATTAGGACACTATGAAGGAATTATTTTAAATATTCCTAAACCCCCTTTTAGTTTTGAATTTATATTGAATTCATAGATTATTTACCACCCACTAGAAAAAATGAGTGAGAGACATAAAAACACGGTTTACCAAAAAAAATATTAAAATGTCCTATAAACTCATAAAAAGGTGTACAATTCACTAATACTCGGAGAAGTACAAAGAAAATCTTCTGTAAGTTGCCATTTTTAAAGCCACCAGTATGGGTAAGATTCAAAGAACTGCAATACAAAGTATTTTAAAAGATATGGATCATCAAGAACTATCAAATATTTCTGGTGTGATGATAAATTAGTGCAAACACTTTGGAAAGCAGTTTAGCATCTAATGCTAATGTTGCAGATCTGCATACCTTATGATAACAACAACCTCCTTCCTTGGTATACATCAACAGAAATGCATGCACAGAAAGACCGCATAAGAATGCTCAGAACTGCCCTTGTACAATAGAATTTATATGGCAATGAAAATAAACTACACAAAATATGTATAAGTCATAATTATGCAAGTCAGATACCAAAGAATATATAACATATTATTTCCATTTAGAAAAAGAAATTCTACTGGAAAATTTTAACTATGGTATCAGATGTCAGGGTCGTGGTTACCTTTGGTGAGGAAGGAGCTGGCAGGAGTGGAGAAAGTACATGAAGGGGCTTCTCTGGTTGTGGTCTATTTCCTTTACTGGATGATGGTTACATGATTGTTCCCTGTGGTAACTTGCTGCACTATAGACATTTTTTGCATACTTTTCTATTTATGTGTTATACTTCAAAATACAAACACTTTACTCAATTTCTTTTTGTCACTCAATTCTTTATTGAGAGACTGTTACTATAATAGAAATACTATTATATATTTACACACACACTATTATATATGTATGTGTCACTATCCTCTTAGTGACAGAGATGCAAGGATTACTCAGAACCCAAGCAATGAGAGGCCCAGAGGGACTACACAAAGCTAACTCCCACAAGAAATGAGAAATTCACTGCAGCCCTGAGCTCAGGCTTGTCTCGTCTCTTATTGTAGTATCAAGACCTTGGCCATGTAACAAGCTGAGTATAGTATCAAAAGAAGTACAGAAAGGAGCGTGTAAACAGGACAGAAAATGCTCTCAGTGTTCCCTACTAATGAGTCAGAATATCTTTGTTGTTTCCAGCATGTGCTGTTTTCAGCACATAATGTTCTGATTCTGTGCACTTAAGACTTTTGCCCTCTGTGCAGTCCCTATACTAAACAGGCCCCTGTGTATCCACATATATGCATATATTACATATGTCAAAATATTTATAACAAATGATAAGAGAATCCTACTAATATAAAGAGTATTAATTCACTCGTTTAGTTATGTATTGTGTTTGTTTGTGTGTATTGAACCCATAGTAAGGATCCTGTTTATGTCCTGACATGATTGTGCCAGTGAGACTAAGCTACCCACCTGGCAGAACCTTAGCTCTTTCAGGCCAATAGAGATTATTTAGAAAATTACCTCTTTCAGTGAATTAAATCAACCAAAGAAATTTGTATAGCCTTTCATACCAAACGTTAAGTGATAAAGCTGCCCCTATATTTGGGATTAGACAACGGAGGCTGGCTTGTGTGAAAAATTGTTTCATTTGCCAAAAAGGAAAACAGTGCCATTTTAAAAATCCAAACAGAATGATGATAACTGCTTTTCAAAGAAACTGAAGGCTGGAGGGAATCCCCCATCACTTTTTTGAATGCTTCTTGGCAGATTACATCTACTCCTGGACAAGTATGTGAAAATTATTTTAAAAACAAATTCTTCAGAAAAACGAAAAATCTGTTGCTTTGGTCAGGAATTGTGTGCTGTATCAAGACATATAAAACCTATGTAGGTTTATTGTTCTATTTCCAGTCTAGGGTTAAATTACCAGTCTGTGTCTAACCCAATGAGCATTCCATGAATTCTTTTTGCTTTATCTTTAGTACTGAATGAAGTAAAACAGGCGGTCAATTATCTGGTTGGGTATCTGATCACTAATCTCCACAATGAAGATAATTGTGATTACTCTGCAAATTGAAATAAGCATAAAATCTATACATTTGAAACAAATTTAATCATATCAATCAAGCAAATATGTGTTTAGAATTTTTATTTCTATTCCTATCATTTAAAAATAAAATTGAATTGAATTGACCAAGACAAGGATGCCCACTCTCACCCCTTCCATTTAACATTGTACTGGAGTCCTAGCTAGAGCAATCAGGCAAGAAAGAGAAATAAAAAACATCAAAATTGGAAAGAAAGAAGTAAAATATCTGTTTGTAGATGACATCATCTTTTATGTAGAAAACCCTACAAATCTGACAAAAAAAAAAATGATGAGAACTCTGTTTAATTTAAATTCAGCAAAGTTTCAAGATACAAAGTGCCCACTCTCACCCCTTCCATTTAACATTGTACTGGAGTCCTAGATAGAGCAATCAGGCAAGAAAGAGAAATAAAAAACATCAAAATTGCAAAGAAAGAAGTAAAATATCTGTTTGTAGATGACATCATCTTTTATGTAGAAAACCCTACAAATCTGACAAAAAAAAAAAAATGATGAGAACTCTGTTTAATTTAAATTCAGCAAAGTTTCAAGATACAAAGTCAACACATGAAAATCAGTTGTATTTCTAGTGCAGGCTGGAAAATAGAACTTGTAAGCAATGAACTTAGATATTTAGCTGAGAATATTTCTAAGCAATATGTGGAAGGTGTGGTCTGATTGCTCCTTGCTGCTTATAGTAAAATGCTGGAGGAAAGAGGAAGGAACTGTTAAGCAAAAAGAAACCAGAACTTCACATTTTGAAAAATTCTCATCCTATACATATTATGAAAAATGCTAACATACACTCTTAAGACAACTCCAAGAGTGTGAATGGACAACCTTTAGATGAAGAGTTTAGGTATGTGACTCATGGATTCAACTAATCATCTCAACAAAAGTCAAAAATGGGGACAAGATTATCCAGGAAAAACCTGTGGAAAAATGCCTGTCTAGCAACGTGGCTGTCTTTGGTATATATGGAAGACTGACATGAGTTTTACAGTTAGGTCTATTGTGCATTGTGAGTTAATTTTTATGAACAATATAAGGTCTGTGTTTACATTCATATGGATGTTCAGTTGTTCCAGCATCATTTGTTAAAGAGACTAGCTTCTCTTCATTATATTGCCTTTGCTACTTAGTAAAAGATCAGTTGACTACATTTTATGAGTCTATTTATGGACTCTGTATTCTGTTCTATTGATGTATTTGTCCATTCTTTCACCAGTACAACACTGTCTTGTTTATGCTAGCTTTAAATCAAATCTTGAAGTAGGGTGGTGTCAGTCCTCTGATTATAGTCTTCTCTTTGAATGTTGATCTGGCTATTCTGTGTCTTTTGCCTTTTCATGAAAACTTTAGAATGAGTTTGTTGACATCCAAAAAGTAGCTTGCCAAAATTTTGATTGGGATTGTATTGAATTTATAGATTAAGTAGGGAAAAACAGTGTTTTGACAATATTTGGACTTTCTATCCATGAATACGGAATAGCTTTCCATGTCTAACATACGCACCACATTTTATAAATTCCCCTTTCAGAATTGCTTCTTTCATTAAATCCTACAAATTTTGATGAGTTGTATTTTTATTTTCATTTAGTTCAAAATATATTTTAATATCTTTGAGATTTCTAGTTGGATCCATGCATTATTTAGAAATGTGTTGTTTAATCTTCAAGTATTTGGGGAATTTTTAGCTATCTTTCTGTTGCTGAATTTTAGTTTAATACCCTTGTAGTCTGAAAGTAGATATTGCATGATTTCTATTCATTTAAATTTGTTAAGGTGCATTTTATGGGCCAGACTGTGGTCTATGTTAGTGAATGTTCCCTGAGAGTTTGAGAAAATGTGTAATTTGCTGTTGTTGGATTAAGGCATCCATATACGTCAATTATACCTAGTTTATTGATACTGCTGTTGGGCTTTGATCCCTAGAAATTTGTATTTCAACTATTGCCTTAATAATTGTCTGCCTGCTGAATATGTCCATTTCTGATAGAGGTGTTAAAGTCTTCAGCTATAATACTGGATTCATCTATTTCTCCTTGCACATCTGTCAGTTTTTGCCTCATGTATTTTGATGCTCTGTTGTTAGGTGAATGCACTCTAAGAATTTTTATGTCTTGTTGGAAAATTAATTCCTTTATCATTATCTAATTCCCCTCTTTATCCCTGATAACTTTTCTTGCTCTGAATTCTGCTCTCTTTGAAATTAATATAGCTACTCTCACTTTGTTTTGATTAGTGTTAGCATGGTATGGATTTTTCCATACTTTTACTTTTAATCTATGTGTGTCTTTATATTTAATGTGAGTTACTTGTAGACAACATATGGTTGAGTCTTGTTTTTGATTGATTTGGCAATCTCTGTTTTTTAATTACAGCATATATACTATTAATATTTAATGTGATTATTACTATAGTTCAATTAATATTATTGTATTTATTACTCTTTTTATTTGTTGGCATTGTCCTTTGTTTTTATTTTTGTCTTCTACTATTTTTCTGCCTTTTGTAGTTATTTATTTTTTTTAAGATTGACATATCTGCATTGTAAAAGAGAGAGTTAATGAACAATTTCACCTAATAGGCTTGTGAAGCCCATTTCATTGACAGCCAGAAAAAACTTATTTTTATTTAAAGTTTTTATTTATTATTAGCATATTCATTCTTACAAATCATGATATTTCTTTACACCCTTTATCTGACCTGTCACTTCCCAAGCCCCCACTCTTCCTCCCCACCAACCCTTATGTTTGTTCTCTCCTTCTGAAAGTTCAACTTATTGTTGGGGTCTTTTCTTTCCTTCCTTCCTTCCTTCCTTCCTTCCTTCCTTCCTTCCTTCCTTCCTTC
>NW_007728246.1:434079-436567 GCF_000696425.1 Galeopterus variegatus | reverse complement strand
CATGGGAGTGCAGGTATCTCTTCAACATGACAATTTCCATTCCTTTGGATATATTTTAGATAGATAGATAGATAGATAGATAGATAGATAGATAGATAGATAGGCAGAGAGATAGATAGATAGTAGATAGATTTGTTTTATTTTTCTTCTGAAGAATTTATTTTAACATTTCTTGCAAGACAGGTCTACTGGCAACAAATTCCCTTAATATTTCTTTATCTAAGAAATTTGTTACTTTTCCTGTGCTTTTGAGGGATGATTTTATAAGGTACAGAATTCTAGGTTGGTGGGTTTTTTCATTTAGCAATTTAAATATTTCACTTTATGCTTTGTTGCTTGCATGATTTCTGGGGAGATGATGGACATGATTTTTATCTTAAATTCCCTTAATCTTTTTATCTTTGCTACTATGTATATAAAGCTTTTTTTCCTCTGACTTCTTTCAAGATATTTTATCTTCAAGCTTATTTTTTTGTCGATTGAATATGATATGCCTGCATACAGTATATTTTGCATTTAGGCTGATTGATGTTCTCTATACTTTCTGGATTTCTGGTTTGGTGTCTGACTATATTTTGTGAAACTCTCAGTCATTACTGCTTCAAATATTGCTTCTGGTCCTTTTCTTCTTTCCTCTCTTTCTGATATCTCCATTACATGTATGTTATAACTTTAATAGTTGTTTCATAGTTCTTGTATATTCTGTCCTGTTTTTCCCCCAGTCCCTTTCTCTTTGTTTTTCAATTTTGAAAATTTTTACTGTCATATCCTGAAACTCAGAGATTCTTTTCTGAGTCATGCCCAGTATTCTAATGAACTAGTCAAAGGCATTCTTTATTTCTGCTAGTGTTTCTCATCTATAGCAAATCCTTTTGATTCTTTCTTACAAATTTAATATCCGTACTTACATTATTCATCTGTTCTTAAATGTGTCTACTTTTTCATTAATGCCCTTAGTATTTTAATCATAGTTTTTAAAAAAAATTTCTGGTCAGATACTTCCAACAGCCCTGACATACTTGACTAAAAAAAATTCTGGTCCGATACTTTCAACAGCCCTGACATACTTGACTTTTATTCTGATTTTTGTTCAATCTCTTCAAACCATTCTTTTTTTTTTTTGCCTTTTAGTATGCATTGTAATGTTTTGTGGAAAAGTGGACGTAATGTACTTGATCAAAGGAACTGCTATAAATCATCCTCTAGTAATGTAAATATAAGGTATAGAGGAAAGGAAGTGTTCTGTAGTCCTATGATTAGTTCCCATAGGTCTCTGTGCCCCTGGAGTGTGAACTTCACCGGAGCATTTCAGTTTTTTTCTTCCCTTAGTAGGACAAGATGTCTAGATAGGGCCAAAGTTGAGTATTTTTTTTCTCCACATGAAAGCCTAGAACCCCCTGTGGTTGGGTATTTACCTAAACCCATGTGGGTTAGGTCTGGAAGGATAGTTTCTCTTGCAGGTAGGCTTTGTTAAGAAAACAATGCTCTGGCATATTTCAAAATGGCTCTTTTTCTCCTCTCTTTACCAAAGCACAAGAAAGAGCATTTTTTTCTCCGATATTCAGAGAATCTGGTAAAGCACACAAAAGTGTGTGGGCCCCCCATGACTGGATCCCTCAGGTGTTTTTAACTCTCATGGGTATAATTATAGCCAAATATCTGGCTTGGTGAAGCAGGTGAAAATTGCACCACTAATCAATATAAGGGTTTAGAAGAAGGAGAGTTTCAGGGGTAGATGAGATAACAAGTTTAGCACTGAACATGTAGAATTTGAATTGCTTTAGGGACATCCAAGTAGAAATGNATCTGTTCTTAAATGTGTCTACTTTTTCATTAATGCCCTTAGTATTTTAATCATAGTTTTTAAAAAAAATTTCTGGTCAGATACTTCCAACAGCCCTGACATACTTGACTTTTATTCTGATTTTTGTTCAATCTCTTCAAACCATTCTTTTTTTTTTTTTTTTGCCTTTTAGTATGTATTGTAATGTTTTGTGGAAAAGTGGACGTAATGTACTTGATCAAAGGAACTGCTATAAATCATCCTCTAGTAATGTAAATATAAGGTATAGAGGAAAGGAAGTGTTCTGTAGTCCGATGATTAGTTCTCATAGGTCTCTGTGCCCCTGGAGTGTGAACTTCACCAGAGCATTTCAGTTTTTTTCTTCCCTTAGTAGGACAAGATGTCTAGATAGGGCCAAAGTTGAGTATTTTTTTTCTCCACATGAAAGCCTAGAACCCCCTGTGGTTGGGTATTTCCCTAAACCCATGTGGGTTAGGTCTGGAAGGATAGTTTCTCTTGAAGGTAGGCTTTGTTAAGAAAACAATGCTCTGGCATATTTCAAAATGGCTCTTTTTCTCCTCTCTTTACCAAAGCACAAGAGCATTTTTTTCTCCGATATTCAGAGAATCTGGTAAAGCACACAGAAGTGTGTGGGCCCCCCATGACTGGATCCCTCAGGTGTTTTTAACTCTCATGGGTATAATT
>NW_007728246.1:427353-433324 GCF_000696425.1 Galeopterus variegatus | reverse complement strand
AGTTTAGCACTGAACATGTAGAATTTGAATTGCTTTAGGGACATCCAAGTAGAAATGTCAGATAGGCAGTTGTATATTTAAGACTGAAACTCTGGTATATGGTTAGATGTGAAGATATAGATCAATTGTTCTCAAACCCTAGTGTACATAAGACTTCAAAAAGATCTTATTAAAATGGACCTTTCAGAGCCCCATTTCTTAAAACCTTGATCATTGAAGCCCATGTCCAAGAATTAAAAAAGTAGTTAATCGGCCAAATTGGAGTAATTTTTATAAAGATTTGTATAAGATATCAACATATAAAACTATATCATTTTCGAGACTATGGGAATAGATGAGATAACTTAAGTAGAATAGAAAATGATGACAGTTGAGACTGGGACTCTGAACAACAAGAGGACAAATATTGATCAAAATGACTGAGAAAGTAATTGATCAGAATGACTATGAAAGATAATCCCTTGAGAGGCAAGAGGAAAAGGAACAGAAGCAATATTCGAAGCAATAATGACTGAGAGTTTCCCCCAACTGGAAATGGTGGTTAAGAGCCGTGTGAATGAGTGTGGAAGAGTCTTTCCCCAGGCAAGTTTTGGGATGATTGCAACACTAGAGTGCAGTTTCTTGAGAGATGCTGATCAAGAACTGTGGAGTGTACTAACATTTATAAAGCAAATGTATTTCACAGGGCCTAGCTTCCAAGGCCCTGTAGTTTCAGGTATAACCTAACGTTTTAAAATTACACATAGCAATGTTAAGCTTGCAAAAGACAGGAAGCTTTCCCCAGGCTAAAGTCTCTGTTGTAGATAAAGAACTGTAATACAGCAAAATTGCTGGCTCCAAGGGCAGATGTCCTTGGTGCAACTAAACCTAATTGCCATGACAATTATCTTACTGTTCTTTTGTATCTACCTATGTTTCTATTCTGTAACTTTCCTGCCTGAAGAATAAATATGGAGAGAAGACCAGAGTTCGGGGTTAATTTTCCAAGGAGGAATGCCTCTCTCTTGAGGGTTCCTGGAAATTAATGCCTTTGGGGCTTCTCACTGCTCAAAAGAAATGGGCTTTGAGTAATCCTTTGCATCTCCACCACCCTGAGGGAGAGGTGACACAGAACCACTGAGCTGAACAGCACACAGATTCCTTACTCAAAATTACTGTGAGATAATAAATATGTTTTATTCTGGACCATAACCTTTTAGAATCTCTATTATATAACAATAGATAGTGAATATAATGGGAAATACCTTCAATATGGCGGACTTGGATAGGGTGGTTAGTGAGAGATTTTATATCATCATAAGTCAGAATAAAGGAAGGAAATTAAAAACCCATGGTTCAGAGAGGGCTATAGGATAGAAAATTGCTAAGCAAACACTACCTATTTTACCTAGTTCTAAGTTTTTCTGTATTTCCACCACTTCTTAGATTCCAAGGTATTAAAAAAAAAAAAAAAAAAAGCCAAAAAAACAAAAAAACTAGGGCAGTAAATTAGGGAAGAACAGTGTCATGGTTCAGAGAGGGCTATAGGATAGAAAAAAAAAAAAAAAAGCCTTTCAGGTTCTCTTTCCCCAGCCCTTCACTTAGCTATAAGTGTGATAAACAGAGAAGGAAATGAAAAATTCAGCATCAATCATAATGAAATGACTCCATAGGTCAAAGACAACAGCAAAAAAAAAAAAAAAAAAAAATCAGTTTCCTTTTGAGACTTGAAAAAGCAAGAAACATTTATCAGATAAGCCAATAAACAGTAATGTACTTTCACATAACCTAAGACGGAAACAGTTTGTCTATATTAGGGTTCCGATTACAATACACAATTCTGACTCACAAGGAGATATCATGGGATCAGGAGTAATTATAGGTGTTGATTTCCAGTCAGAATATATGAGAAATTTCAACTGGACTTCTAATGTTCATATAAACTTGGTTGATTATATAGGGAAGTAAATAGTTTAGTTACCCTCTGCCAAGATTACTATTTAGAAAGTTAGCTTGATATGTGTATACTTCAAGAGCATTGAATTATGAAACTGAAATTACATGACTTGTCAGTTCATTATGCTAGGAAGATTTGAAAAGTGAATTAGATTTTATAAAACATACTGAACGTACTATATATTCAACACAACTTTAAAATACTTCAAATATATAAAGAAAAAAAAAGCATTTTAATTTTCTGTCTCCAAAATGCAGTTTTATTCTTGGGCTGATTCAGCAGACTAGAGATAATTTTGACATTTGTAGTTTCTAAATGAGGTTTAATATAAGAATAAAAGTCCTTGTGGGAAATGTGTGTTTGTAGATTTAAAGTTTATGTTTATGTTGAACAGTTTGAAAGTATGAAGACTACTTTTACAACCAAGAAAAAGACAAACTTAACTGAAAGACTGAATGCACAGAATGGGAAACCTCTGTTCATGTTATTAGTATAGACTTGTCTATGATATATTACCCTTAAACACAGAAATAACATCATACTATGAAATCTAAGAAACTTTCATGTTTAGGGTCAATGCAAGGGAAGATTGGGCAGTTGGTGGGTGGCAGTGGTGGTGGTAGGACTCACAGAATTTTGATGTTAACATTTATTCCTGGGCTCTTTTCTAGATACTCTTAAATGGGCAATTCTTATTAGTGTCAAATATAATTTCATTTTATATTTAAATTAAAAATAAAGGCCTAGTCTACAGTGTAATCATACAGGCATCTTGATTTTTAAAATAATATTTATATAACTTTTGTTGTAAAATGTGCGAGTTGGTTTCATGTGTTTTGTCATATATAGACTAACATTTGTAACAGACATAGTATCTATTCAATTAAGGATTACATCATAATTGATGCTGTATAATACATCTTTCAACTCAATTGCTCTTTGTGGTTAGTGACCAGAAAGTTTATGCTTAAGGGTATAAATTTGATACAATCTTTTACTAGGATGAAAATCTTAGGGTAAGCATTCAGGAGAAATGTAAATATCAATTTTGTTAATGTGAATTAGTTGCTTCAAATTAACTAATGTATAAAACGTATTTTATGACTAAAAAGTGTTACATAAGAATAAATAATCCATTTTTACATATTCTTATTATGTACTTAAAAATATTTAGAATTTTGTTTGTTAATGATAATTACAACTTTACATATTTTCAATATTATGGTCTATCTATAAGTTAACAGTGTTATAATCTATCATGAAATTTAGTAAGTTCATCAAGTGGTTATAGGATTAAAAATGTAATTTAAAGTGCTATATATTCTATTTTTCATAGGTGATACTTTGTTTATAATCATGTTTAAGTATTTTGATTTTTTTTGGCATTTCTCTGTCCATAAGTTTTCTTTTTATTTCTGGGGTAGATTTTTCTGTAGATCTCAGTTAAATTCAGTATTTGGGAATAAAATGTGACTTAAAAAGATTAAGAATGGCTTACTACTTAAAATGGCTTACTACTGTAAGCCATTGAGAGGTACTGCAATATTACTAACAAAAAATATTTTGAGATAAAAGGCTTACATAAAATAAAATTGAATCTATAGTTAGGATAAGGTGACAATTGTGCTTCTAGGGATTCCTGCATGAACTTCAGTTGTAAGGAAATTTCCCTGTGGTTCAGCATTATTAAATTACATGAGTATGGAGCTTTTGCATTTTCTTTGGAGTCATCTATCATTGGTCATGTCACACATGGAATTTGATGATATTATGCACTAAGGGGCATAATGTGTTCCTTGGGCCCACTTTTCTACATTGTAGGACTCAAATCAAACTGAGATTCCTAATATAAAAATAATAAAAAACAGCACTGCTTTTAAAGACTTAGGGTTCTTTTTATCATCATCCTTGATTATCTGAAATATTATGTTCCATTTGAGTGCTAATTCCAACTGCGAGTCAATCTCTGAATATCTGTTTGTAGTAGTTTCCTATGACCCTCACTGACTGAATCCAAATGTTTTGTTAAAAACATTTAATTCCAGAATTTTATGGTGCTGGACTGAACCACTAAATATTGGATATATTTAGTAGAAAAAGAATTAAAGTGTACAATCCAGGAAAAACACATCATTTGTCAAAACTCCATGATTAATTAGAATTTGCCACCTATCTGCAGTTTTGTCTCACATAGTGGTGAAGACCGCCAGCAGGATTATGTAGTGCTACTATTCTTTTTTATTGAAACATCACAAATAATTTATTATATAAGTATTCCTGTGTTCATATTTATTATAAAATTAAACTGTTATGTTTTAAAATATCTGGGATAATAAAAAATGGATACGGAGTTTCAGTTTAAAGAGATCCATTATGTTAATCTCATCCTGAATTTCATCCCCACAAACACATACATACAGTCCAGAGTTCCTGTGGGCTGGTGAGTTTGCCAGAAGGAATATCTATTAGAGCTAACTTTAGTCATATTTTTGATAAAATGTCTCAAAAAAGTTACCATATTTACAGTTTATTTTCCTGGATGTCGAGATACCTGTGTAAGATGATCATTTCTTTTTTGTATATGTGGTCTGTAAATTTTGCTTACCTTGGCATTTTCCAATTCTGACATACCAATCTCTGACGCAGACTTCCATAACTGGTTTTTATTGCTTGGGTTTTGGACCTTGCTGTTGTTCTCAGATCTGGTGACAGCAGCTACACAATGTCTCTTTACATAAGAATACACTTTTATGATAAGTTTTGTTGAATTTTTTTGAGTGCAATTATCTGCATGTATCTGTCTTACCAACTCTTCCCTTTATTCATTTCCTTTCTTCCTGATGTTTCTATAGAACAATTTTCTAACTTATTGTCATAATCAAAATAATTACTGCAATTACCACTACTTTGTATCATACTAATTATTTTATCCTGTAGCTACAAAATATGTAATTCATGAATATCCAAACAATAACAAATTTCTATTAACATTATAGCATTTTATCTATGCCTAGATAAATAATTAGCTAACAGTGTGGCCTCAAGCTAGGCACATTTATTCTGCTGTGTATATTCTAGCCCCTGTTATCAGTTTCTTCTTTTTCCAGTCAGCTATTCAAGAATGTGTCTTTCTTTGCCTTGCTGTTTTATCAGAGATGTGAAATATTTTCCTTGAAGAGAGTTTGTAAGTGGATATATCTGGATCAGTTTTACTCATTATTACGTTTTAATAACTTTTAAGAATCTATAACATACCAAGAATCCATTAAATCTTTCCCTATTCTATGGTACAGCAATTTATAAGAATGTATATCACAATCTTTTGTTTTTCATTCATTAGTTTATTATAATATATTACATCGTATTATTTTATTAAGATATTCAGTTGTTAGAAATATTTTTATTTCTTCCTCTCCTCTTTAATGGCTAACTCAGAGAAACACCTACACACTAACAAAAAACAAAACTTCTAAAATCTAAATAAAAAGATGTAGTTCACCTTAATCATAAATAATATCTGAGAAACACTAATGTTTCTTTCATTTGAATTGTTTGGCTATAATCATGGTTGCAAAAGGAAAACTATTAAAATATTCTGTGAACATGTTGACCCATATGCAAAAATTGTGGGAAATAACTTACATAATCAGTGATTACTATCTCTTAGTATGACTGACTACTGAAGTATTTTTTGTAAAGCTCCGTAGGACAAAACAATAGTATTGTATATACTTTGCCAAAGAGTATCATGTTCAATTTCACTTAAATTTAATAGGAAATATGGCTCTTTAAAGAATAACTTGGTTTTGAGTTTCTGCCCAGTAAAGTCCTCTCTCTTAATCTGCAAAATCTGAATCTGATTTTTCCAATTGTGATTCATTGTAAATATGTTCCATATAAATATTCTACATATTGAATATTAACTGGGTAAAGACAGTTTGATATTATATAAGTTGATCTTTAACATTAATTTGCTGAAGATAAATTTTCTTTTCTTTTTTTTTTTTTTTTTTCTTTTTTTTTTTTTTTTTTTTT
>NW_007728246.1:422946-426353 GCF_000696425.1 Galeopterus variegatus | reverse complement strand
TATATATATATATATATATATATATATAATTTTTTAATGCACATCATTAAAAATGAACTGAAATATCTCAGGGATAAAAGGGATCTCTAGAGTTCATTATTCAGTTTCCAGAAAGCACTGCAACTAAATCATCTCTGACAGATTGGTATCTTTTCTACTTTTATAGACCTCTGGAGAGAGGTTCTGTATATTTAACAATTTTCACTGTGAGGAATGTTTAATTATTTCTAACGTAAAATGCTCATATTTTGGTTCTAGATTATTATTATTTTATTTTGGTTCTGGTCTCAGTAAAGGTGAAGAACCACCTTTCATCATCTTCTACTGATAATCTTTTATATTTCTGAGATTGTTTTTTAGTTACATCTCATTTCTCATTTCTATTTTAAATTCTTTTATTACTGTTGCAGGGAACCCTAACCATTTTTAATTGTTGAGCTTTTCCCTTTTCCACTTGAGAAACTGTTTTAGAAACTCTATGCTCCACTGCAAACTCGGGCCCCTGCCATTTACCATGCTTGCTTCTTGGGCCTGCCCTCTACGAGATAACAGCAGGCTCACACCACCCCCCAGGGGCCAGAGGAAAATTAGGCTCCTAAAGTGATCAAAGGACTGTGTCCCATAATCAGCCAATCCAAATTAGCAGGACAGCAGCCCTCATTTACATCTGCTTGCTTCTTGGGCCTGCCCTCTACGAGATAACAGCAGGCTCACACCACCCCCCAGGGGCCAGAGGAAAATTAGGCTCCTAAAGTGACCAAAGGACTGTGTCCCATAATCAGCCAATCCAAATTAGCAGGACAGCAGCCCTCATTTACATAAGAGGACCTGAATGAGAACCTGGGAGGGAGAAGAGTGGGAATTTAGGCTGTAGAAGGGGGTCTTTCCTTTGTTCTGGGAGACACTGGCTAGGAGTTTCTGCTCCCCAGTGCTCTCCTTGCTTGCAAGCACAAAGAACAAAGAGCTGCAACACTAAAATAAAGAGCTATGAAACTACAACACTGACCGCTGGTCTTGGATTCCTCTGTGCGTTTGCCCCACAACAATTATCTCACCACCAACTTTGACTTTTCTACCAAAAATTATCTTTTGTACATTGACTTCTATTTACAAATACTATGCATATAATGTTTTATATTATAATATTTATATGTACATATGATAAACACATAATATATATTATTTTGTACATTGACTTCTATTTACCACTACTATACATATAATATAAATCATGTCTGTAAATTTCAACCTGTTTATATATTATAACCACATCAGAAATCATCAAGATACATTGTTACCAAGTTTGGAGAGTGTATTTGGGGTTGGCTAGTTTCAAAACTGGCCATTAGCATTCCCAAATTTTTGAGGGGGGAGCTATGGGACACCCTTAAAAAGAGGCAATTATATTCAAAGAGCATTGAAAAGTAAACTTAAATTCTCATCAAATTAGTGAATATGTTTGCAGTGGTGTGAATTAAATGTGTGCTAAATGAAGTACACAAAATTCATTTGATGGGTGAAGTCTGGCAGCATCTGAAAAGGAAGTCATTCATTTGAATGGTTAAACATGAGGCACTATAAGAAGTTTTTGATACTTATAGAGAGAGACAATGTGTATTAAAATGTCATGACCATTATCTCAGGAGTGATGTGTTATTATTGGCTAGGAGCCTGCTGAGAAGCTGGAAATTTTCTAAAATGTGGTGTGTGGTTAATAAGGGCATATGAATGAATATGTATAAATTTATCGAACTATTCACTATAGTGAACCATATCTCAATTAAAGAAAAAGAAAGCGTGTACAGAGAAAATAAATAGTGGTTTGAAATACAAGCCCTCAAAATCAAAGTTGCAAAGGAAGTTGCTCAAATTTGCAGGTGCTGATTTTCAACTGCACTATTTGTAATAGGGGCAACTCTCAGTAGCACACTGTAGAGTAAATAGCCATGGAGATTTGTAAACATAATGATGGTTAATAATCTTTCCCAACAATAACAGCCTAGCTAGAATGTATGTATTTATACATAGGGGTATATTTTCAAATGCATATTTTAATAGTAAAATTAACATATTTATTGAAAACAAAAAAGCACACAAAATTATTAAGTTAAGTAAATTAAAACCAGTATAATTTAGTTCAAAATTTTATACAACAGAGCATTATTCCAATGTATTTTATCTTAATCCATTCGTTTGAAAGTATCAATATATGCTCCAAATTTCCTCCCATATATTTACTTATATAAAATACTTACTATATGGCAAGGTCTATTTTAGGCATTTTGCATATATTAACTAGTTTAATCCCCAAAACAATTCTAAGAGGTAAGTTGTGTTATGATTTCCATTCATTGCTGGGGAAACAGAAGCACAAAGTGATGAAGAAAGAAGCATGTAGAAAGTGGTAGATCTGGCATTTTGGTCTACACATCCTGTCTCTACACTTCTGTACCTTCTGGTTTTAATATATACCTCCAGGTTTATATAACTTTGATATAGAAAAGCTAATTTATCTATGATTTAAATTTATCACAGATAAAATTAATTTGCTATTAGGATATTCCAGTGCATATTTTTAACAGCTCACCCCTAGACCACAGGAAATCCCCAAACCACCATCCTCTGTTTTTGGCCATCTTTGGTACTTGTATCTCACTTTTTCTTGGTCTCTAAACACCAGTTTTCTTATCCAAGTGTCACCTTTCTTAGCAGCAGAACACTTTTCTTAAAAAAAGGATTATGAGTTAGTGAAATTTATGAAATGGAGACATTAGACAAAATAAATATTCTTAGAAAAGTTGTTCAGCGTGGCTTAGTGAGGTTGAGAAAGCATAATTTTTGGAATCACCCAGACATAGGCGAATCTTTGAGAAAATCCATTTACCTGTCTGAACCAGAATGAATCGAAGCTGAGAATTTTACAAAATCAAGGGCAGTAAGTTGATGGACCTCAGAACCTGAAGCACATCTATTTCTCTGTGGGGATGTCTAGAGGAAACTCAGAGATTATTCTTTCTACATTTCTACTTCTCATCTTTACCGATTCCGCTTTCTCCAAACAGGCTGCCTTTGCATATCACTTTGCAATATGATGCACAGATAGGTCCATTAAAGAAGTGCAATTAAAAACCCAGTGAGATACCACCATGCCATACACCTATTAGAATAGCAAAAAATAGAAAAAAAAAAAAGCCTGAACTTGAATTGCTAGTGAAGACGCTCAGCTGGTGGAACTCCCATACATTGCTGGGGGCACAGAGGGGATGGAAAATGGTACAGACAATTTTGAAAACAGTTTGGCTGTTGCATATAAAATTAAACACATATTGATCAGAGTCTCTGTTTTTATACCAGTACCATGCTGTTTTGGTTATTATAGCTTTGTAGTATAGTTTAAAATCAGGTAG
>NW_007728246.1:420373-421216 GCF_000696425.1 Galeopterus variegatus | reverse complement strand
TATACATTGTATATTGACAAAATAAAAATTTAACGAAAAAAATAATAATAATAAAAAAAAAGGCCATGGAGAGTCCAAATAAATAAATAAATAAATAAATAAATAAATAAAATTAAATACATATTTTCCTCAGAACCCAGGAATCTCACTCCTAGGTACTTACCTAAGAAGAATGAAAACAGTATGTTCATGAGATGACTTACATATTAATGTTCACTGTAGCTTTTTTCAAAATAACCCAAAGCAGTAACTAATGTAAATATACATTTGCAGATGAATGAGTAAAGGAATTGAGGTAAATCCACACAATGAAATACTACTGAGCAATAAAAAGGAAGTAACCACTGATATATGCGATGTGGTAAGCTGAGTAATGCCTTCTGTTCTCCCCAAAAAGGTCCATGTCCTAATCCCCAGAACCTGTGAATGTTACCTTATCTGGCCAAGGGATTCTGTAAATGTTATTAAATTAAGGATCTTGAAATGAGGTCATTATCCTGTATTATCTGGGTCGGCCTGATGTAAACACAGGGGTCCTTGCAAGAAAGAGGCAGGATATCAGAGAGAGGAAGAAGGTATGATGAAGATCTGACAATAGAAGTAGAGATGGAGTGATGCAACTAGAAGCCAAGGAATGCTGTCACCCACTAGAATCTGACAGCAGCAAGGAGTGGATACTTCCCTGGAACCTCCGGAAGGAACCACCCATGCTGACACCTTGATTTTAGCCCATTAAAGCTATTTTGGACTTCCAACCTCTAAAACTGTAAAATAATAAATTTGCGTTGTTTCAAACCAGTAATTTTGTGGTAATTTGTTACAACAGCAATAAGACACATATAT
>NW_007728246.1:415635-419596 GCF_000696425.1 Galeopterus variegatus | reverse complement strand
TATATAACAATATAGATGAAATTCAGTGCATCATGTTAAGTGAAAGAGAATTTTTTGCTGGATAAAATTGAATAGAGTGGTGTATTTTGCATATGCATATACTCATTCCTATCAAATCTAATCAAAGAATCTCTAAAACAGATTTTGTATGTTTTTGGAATATAAAAATAATTATTTAGAAGTTCCTAGAAGAATTTTCAGAAAAAAATCAAGGATTAATACCTCTATGTATGTATCCTTAGTTTCTATTTTGGAAACATAACTTTGATGCTATTAGGCTTTTCTTTTATTACTATTCATGTTATTTTTGTTTTTATAAACCACAGTATTATAAAAGTGTATATTATTTTATAAATCCTTCAATATACATGGCACTAGGCTACTATATGGAGTCAATTAATATTAAATTATCTAGCTTCCAATTGAGGTAGATCTATGTGTAAAGTAATTAAATATAATCTTATCTCTTTACCTTTCCAACATTTCCTAGATATGAAAATGAATTAGAAAAATGCAAGATATTACCAGAAGCCAAGAGGGGAGAGGGTTGGGGGAGAAGGGAAATTGTGGACTAATGGATACAAAACTAGGCTATCTACCCTAAGTGAATCATTGTGCAGTATATGTGTGTATGGAAAGAACATAGTGTACCCCACAAAAGTGTACAAGTAATTTTAAAATAAATAAATAAATAAAATTAAAAGAAAAGAAAAATACAGGATACTGGAAAAAATATTAGGATGAAAAGAAAAGAGGTTTTCATATTTCTTCAATATCTTTCCTATTTTCTTATGTGTGTTGTTATTTATTTTACTTGTAAACTCTTCTGGGGAGCTCTATCCTGCTGAATTAATCTATAGGTGTTTGTTTGTAGGGAGTTAAAAAAGGTGGACGTTCAAATAGGGTTGTATCACTGCACTTCATAAATGTCTAGTACTTAAGAGGAGGATTTTAGCCAAGGACTTCCTTCTAGAATTCAGCAGATATTTGTCTCATTCATAGTGGATACCCTATTATAGATAGTCTTTATCTTCCTGTTGTGAAACACTGATACTCTTTTTGTTATGGCAATACACTCTCTTTCTATTTGGATTTAGTTTCAGTAATTGTGCTGGCATCTTCTTATAAAACAGATCTCATTTGATTACCAGACCAAATTAGCCTATTTGTGTACAGAACCCCAAGGGACTAGACTTTAATTCCTTGAGTACTTAACATTCTTTTGAGTCAGGAGCAAAGCTAAAGCAAATTGATGATCAGAGCCTCCAATGCCTAAATTCATGGGTAGAGCTGACAGATACATTCTTTGTTCTATTTAAAGCTTGTAGACACATTGTTTTTCCCCAGTAACCTCCAAGAGGGAATGAGAGTGAACACAATTCAAAATGTCAGTTGAAGCATTTTGAGCCATTAGAAAGACTGAATTGATGCTTTCTATTAATTCTTAAAAATCCTAAATTTAAATGAGCGATGCTCAGCAGGAATTTCTACTCACTTTGCTTATTTTGAAACAAAAAGACAGCAAAAATAGCCTCTATGGCTGTCTTCACTGCAGAGTCTCATCTGTGTGCCTTTGATTTTTCTTTCTCCATTTCCATTTCTCTAGCTACTGTCTAAAAGAGTGGAGTTCTCATATTTGCTAATCTTCAGGTCCAGTTATTGTATTATGCTCTGATTTTTTGTAAATCTACATTCATATTTATTTAATCTACTTCTCCTCTTGAATTACTAAGAAGTAGGGACTTCTGATGACCCAATAGAATGAGCATGGTAAAGGGCTAGCATTTTCTACTGTTACAAAAAATAACCAAAGGAGACACTGGCCATACAATCCAAATGAGCCAAAGTACAAAAAGGACACTAAGAAGCAAGGCCAGGTGAGGCTTGTAGACGACCTGTAAGTAGGAAGGTTTAAAATAGATGAAGAGTAAGTTTGGGAGCACTCCATGAGCAAAAGTGGGTTGGAATCAATAGCTTTGCTATAATGAGACCAGTTCAGAGACATTTAGTCTTTATTTTCAACTGGCTTTCATAATACTACTGAGATTTTTTAAAAAATCAGGCTGGAAGTCAAAGATGGTTCCTTTTTTTTTGTTTTTAAATGATGTGTGATCGTTAACATGTTAATATATAACATGCAGTTACCTACTTCAACTGTTCCCCAGAACAGATGTTTAGTGTAGTATTACCTCTTCCTTACAGTTGAATTGTGGTCACTTTGGGCAATTCCAGATCCTCCCTTGTTCTCTTAAGATTGGCTTGCTGTGGCGTGGAGTATGCATAAAGCAAATGTACTTCACAAGGCCTGGTTTTCCAAAGCCTCGCAGTTTCAAATATTGACCTTGCAAAAGACAGGAAATTTTCCCCAGGCTATAGTCTCTGTTGTAAGATAAAGAATTGTAATACAGCAAGGTTTCTGGCTCAAAGACAGACACGTTACTGATTGGTATGTAAAGATACTGGAAAATTGCTGTAAGAAGAGAATGCTTGCTAAGATCAAGCTTTTGTTGGTGGATCAGCTTAACTTCTTGAAAATTGCATTATGGAATGTCACCTTGCTTGTCTTACTGAATGTTACCAGCTTCTATTGTTAAACTTGTTAAACTATACTTAACAAAACTCCCACCTATGTTCTCTTCCTGTTACTTCCTGGTCTGGAGAATAAATGCAGGAGGAGAACCCCAATTCATGATTAATTTCCCAAATAAAGGAATGCCTCTCTCTTGAGAGTTCTGGGAGATTAACCCCTTTTCAGGGTTTCTCACTGCTCAGAAGAGGATGGGCTTTGAGTAATCTTTGGCGTCTCCGTCACCCAGGGGAAAAGGGGTGACAAATCCATGGGAGGCAAAGCAACAATGTGGTGTTGCTAGGTAGATGTGAAAAGAGCCTCTTGGCTCTCAGATTTTAAAAATCCATGAGCTTTCTCTTTTACCTGCATGTAGTTAATGTCTCAGGGCTGTGCTAACTGATTTCGAGCCACAGGCATGTAATGCCATGAGGGCTATATCCTCCTCCACTCATCTTGCCCAGAATTTGGGGTTTATGTGGCCCTATTTTTGAATTCCTGGATCTGTGCCCCAGTCCTGAATCTCCTGAACTAGATCATATTAGGACTCCATATTTGGCTAGTGATTAGATTTTTCATCTTTCCACCAGTTTAACTTTAGAACTGTCATTTGCTTTCCCAGCGGTCTCAGCTTGTCTGATTTCCTGCTGTATTAATCAGTACTGTGGCAATAACAAATAGCTAAATTCCAAAACAAACTAGCATAAGCAAAAGTAAAGGGGGAATTGTGGCTTTCATAGCTGGATTCCTCCACCCTCCCCCTCCACACACCCCTTGTCTCCCCCACCTTTTCAGTCTTTCACTTTTCTCTGTAGTTCTTTGTTGATATCCAGCAGATAGACCTTCTTTACTTTGAGGGAAAGTAAGTACTGCTAGCACCAAATTCAGGTTTGCTTATTTAGGATCCTAGGAGAAAGCAGAAGAAAGCTGCTCCCCACCAGCACCTGGAAATCAATTTCAGTAAAGAACTGGAGGTCTTGGGTCATGTGCTCAAAGATGAACCATCTACTGGGTCTGAAAAACTTGAGTCATGTGCACATCCTTCTGGTAAGAAGAAAGGACAGGTTCATATCAGAAAATGGAAATGGAAAAACTTTTCAGACAAATAAAAACCAATATACTTGCCTTTCCCTAGAAATGTTTTATTTTCCCCCTTTTAAATTGCATAATTAAATAACCTGTCCCCTAGGTTTTGTCTTTCTCCTATCTCAGCTTAAGCAGCTGGGCATAATATACCAATTCTCTCCTTAGGGATAAATCAATGATCAGAGGATTGCATCCAGAATATCGCTGAAAAACTGTAAGACTGAAAATCATAATACCTGGGCCCCATTACCAACCAATTCCTTAGAAACTCAGTGTAAGTCCTTGGACTGTCAGGCCTTAAAAACTAAC
>NW_007728246.1:410037-414477 GCF_000696425.1 Galeopterus variegatus | reverse complement strand
AATAATATTATTAATATCTCTAGGACTCAATTTTCTCATCTGTGAAATCAGGACTATGCAATGAGGGTGCCATGAATACCTATAGTGCCTAGATACATAACAGTAATTAGTGATACAGAATCTAAGGAAATGGACATGCTTGAGGCAAGTAAAGATAAGGGTGCCTGGTCATCAGCAGGTAGAAGTCACCACTCACCCTCAGCAGTTGATTCCTGGTGTGAGTGCAGTATCCTTCTTATCAGATCTTCCCATTTTTCTAGAAAACCAGATTAGTGTTTTCATGTTAAATATCCCCATTTTCAAATTTGGGAGTCTTTTAAATGTTAAAACAGTGACAGTCAAACACAGCATGTCTATAGTTAATCAGTCATAAAGTTCTTCCTAATTTTCAGTGACTGAAGAATCCTGTCATCTGTGTGATTTTAAAATAGGTAACCAAGAACTAAATTCTTTGATTCTGATGAGCAAATAATTTTTATGTAAATACAGACCTAACACTTTATCTAAATCATCTAAAGCCCATACATATTTCTTCTACTTTTATCTGACAGAATTCAGACCCTCATGTGCCATCCTCCACAAATTAACTCTTTTTCAGGGTTGGTTGGTTGGTCTTTTAATGAGAGTACACCTTCAACAAGAAGTCTTCAAAAAGGAATTCTGGACAGTTAGGTTGATTCCATATCTTGGCTCCTGTGAGGAGAGCTGCAGTAACCATGGGCGTGCAGATATCTATTCGACATACTGATATTTCCTTTGATTATATTCCCTGCTACTCTACTTTCCTTGTGTTCTGGAGGTACTGGCCCACTTGCAAGCTAATTTCCTCTACATAAGTCTCTTTTACCTTGCTTTAAGCATTTTATTCTTAAAATTAAACCTCATTTGTCTAATTAGCTCTCAGCTACACAATTCTCAACATCATTTTCTTAACTATCATCATCAATACCTTCACCATTATCAGAGAGACAGTTCATAGACTTTGCATACAGATTTACTAGCTGTTTTGCGTTAGTTAACCTCTTTGTTCCTCTGTTTCAATCACAGAAGTAGTATCTGTCACATATTGCTGTTAGCATAAAATGATGAATAGATTTAATATATTTAGAAGAGAAGTGGACGTAGCAAAGTGGCATCACCATTATAAAAAACAAAATTCCATACATTGATACATTGCCTTCATCACTAAATACATATTGTGTTTCTGCTATGAGCTTTCAGGATTTTAAGGAAAAAAGGAAAGAAAAAGAGGAGGCAATCTTAGAATTTCTAGTTTTATGACACTTACAACCTTATGGTGACAGTTAAACATGTACATATAAACCACAAGATTAATTACAAATTACAGTTGTAAAAAGTATATGGCATATGAGGTTAAAATATATGAACTTAGGTATTATTACACTTTCTCTAAGAGCCTAATAATTTAGAGCAAAAAGGTATGTGTCTAAAAATCTGTTAAATTTTTTCATTGTTTTATACAAATGCAAGATATTTTTATCACCATTATTATGTAGTTCTAACATCCCATTCAGACAGATGAAGAAACTGATGACCAACAAACTTGGGTTGTCAATACTGACTTAATCAGTAGCAGCCAAATATCAAAACCTTATTTGGCTGACTCCCAGTTGGTATTCTTTCAGCTAATTTTTTTTTAATTCTTTCAGCTAATTTTATTTTTTAAATGCAGAAACTAAAGAGTTAGCAAGTGAAGATGAGTTAAATTAGAGAAGAATTAAATTAGAGTTTCCTTTCAGATCATTAAAGGGGAAGATATGATTAAGAAGAAGAAATAATTGTATGATCTTGCCTGTGATAGCTCTTAATTTTAAACTTAAAAGTACATGAATCGGGCTGGCCCGGTGGCACACTGGAGAGTGCGCTGCTTGAGAGTGCGCTGCTTGGGAGCGCGGCGGCGCTCCTGCCGAGGGTTCGGATCCCATGTGGAGACCGGTTCCTGCTCACTGGTTGAGCGCGGTGCGGGTGTGACACCGAGGGTTGCGATCCAGTTGCTGGTCAGTAAAAAAGACAAAAAAAAGGGAAAAAAAAGTATATGAATCAAAAATGACATTGTGAATTTCTTGGGTTGGATTTTCTTCCACTAAATTCACAAAGCCGTAATTTTGTTTTCACTGAATAATGAACAGTGTGTCTTTACTCACACCTTCTAACTTCCCTCAGAAGGCTATCAATAGAGTCCATGCTCCCATAAAAGTCCAGTTCCGTCAACTGTGCTCTAAACCTCTGGCTCACTTTCCTTCTCAAAGATTTTGTGTTGACCACTCCTTTTATTTATTTATTTATTTCATCTTCTTTTCATCATCAATATCTCTCTCCTAAATCATTTACATCAGCGTACCAATATTTCCTATCTTTAAAAAAAAACTTTCCTTGAACTTATGTATCTTTCTAGCTTCTGCTGTAATTTTTAGTTCCTTCAACAGCAAATTTTCTTAAAAAGTCATCTGCAGTCACTATTCTCATGTACTCATTACTTCTTCCTGTTTATCCTTCCCCAATCTCATTTTTATCCCATTACCTCCTCTAACATTGCTTATGCTAAGGTTATCAGTGACCTCTAACAGTTGGCAAATCCAGTGCTCACTCTTATGGGCCCAACTTACTAGTTATCTTAATGGAATCTAATACTGTCGACCTTACTAGATATACTTGTTGTGTATAATTAGATAATACAGATTATATTTTCCAAAGATGACTGAACCAATATATCCCACAGACTCTTCCAACAAAGTGACACTGAAAGATGTGGTTTATGTTTCCTTCGGGGAAACATAAGAGAGAGACGGGGTCTTGGTTTCCTCTCCTTGACTGCTGCAGACCTTCGAAACTGCATTGACCAATAGAATGGTGGGTTTAATGTTGTACAGCCTGTGAGGCTAGGTAATAAAAGGTGATATGGCTTCCACCTGGATCTCTATTGTGATACACACCTTGGCAGCCCTGAGTTGATATGTAAGAGGTCCAGATACCCTTACACCACCATTTTACAGTGATGGAGAAATGTGCTCTAGGAAATTCAGCTGGCCCAGCTCCCAGGTGTGAGTCTTTAGAGTACAGATACCAGACACTTAAGTGAAGAAGCAAGTTTTCACATGATTTCAGCTTGTTGCCTTCAAGCTGCCCCAGCTGATACTTTGCGTAGAGTAGAGCCCAGCTCAGGTTTACTGATTGACAGCAAAATCATTTTTTTAAGTGACTAAATTTTGATGTATTTTTATTATACAGTCTTCATAGCTAAAACATTTGGATTCTACAATTAATAGGTATTTTTAGAGTTCCCCCAACTTCGCTGGTTACTCCTTCTCATTCTCTTTCATTGGCTCCTATTTCTGTTCCCAGCATCCTAATGTTAGAGTGTTCTAGGATCCAGGGCTGCCCATTTTCTATACACATTATATAAATTGCTTTATTCCATCATTGCCCATGGTGTTTATATGTGGGAGACTTCCTCTATTCCACTACAATGCATTTCTATTCCTGATATCTCCTCTGGAGCCTCTGAATTATAGGCACATTTATGTAGTAGGGTACTTAACATCTCCACTTCAATGTTTAATGAGGAACTCAAACTTACATACAAAGCTGAGCTCTTGATCTCTTCTACCTGGAAAACAGAACTTAAAACTGTTCCTTCTTTAGTCATCTTCATCTCAGTAAATAGAATAACAATTAACACAGTTCGAAAGTGCAAAATTTGGAAGTAATTTTGATTACTCTCTTTCTCTCAATGACTACATCTGATCTAGTTCGATTGATTATACCTCTACAACAGATCTCAAATATTTTCTTCATTTCTATTTCTTCTCCCTGTGCCAGTTGCCCTTTTCTCTTCCCTAAACTCTTTAACGGTCTCCCTAATTCCAGTCTTGATGCATTAATCTCTTGTTGGCATAGTAGCCCGAGTTATCTTTTTCAACAAAAATCAGATCACAATGTTAATCTAGCTCAAAGCTATTTAATGTCCTTTTATTTGGAAAAAAAAATTGTTTTCCAAATATGACAATGTGTTGCATTCTACATTTTCCTCTTTTAACATAACTTGATATTCCTACCACTGAAAGGTGGGAGTCTATGTTCCCTCCTTTTAAATATGGATGGCCCCATGATTCCAGTAGAAGTTATACTATAGGTGATAAAATCAGATAAAACCATGGCTTAGTCCTTTTGAACCCGGTCCCATTGCCTGAATAAGCCCATGTAGCCTATGGAGAGACCCATATGGAGAAGATCTGGGCCCTTCAGCTCCAGCTAAGTTCCCTGCCTATAGTCAGTATCAATTTTACAGCTATATAAGTGAGCAATATTGATTTCTGGAACACAGATGAGATATCCTCACCAAGCACTGCTCAGATTTTAGAGTTGTGAGCAAAGGAAATTTTTGTTGTTGTTTTAAGTCATTAAATTTTGGGATAGTTT
>NW_007728246.1:396362-409181 GCF_000696425.1 Galeopterus variegatus | reverse complement strand
TGACAGAAAAAGAATGAGCTAAAGTATCCTACCAGGAACTCCACCCCATCTCCTTATTTACTTTTATCATGACATTTATATCTATCTACCAGCTATCTATCTCTCTATATCTATCTATGCTTTATGCTTTCTACCACTAGAACACAACCTCCATGAGAACAGAAACATTGTTCATCTTGTTTTCTTCTCTATCTCCACTATTAGAAGAGTTTCTGTCACAAAGTAGGTACTCCACAAATATTTGCTAAGTGGATGAATCAAGGGAAATAAATATTAATTTAGTTTTTCTATGACATTATGCAAAGTTGATTTCTTTACCACCTGAATCATGTCTATAATATCCTCCATATCAATAGAGTATAAAATAAAATAAAATTTTCAGATACAATTTGAAATATTACTTGATTCTGTCCTACTTATGTGAATCTTTTATTTCATGCTAGAAAAACAAAAATGTAATTCTTCAAGTTTTATTTTTTAATGTAGGCTTTGAATTTAGTATTAAATTGTTTAAAAATTCTTTTCCAGAGAGGAAAAAGTTTATTGGTAATAATCAGTAAAAGAACAGACTCCAATTTCCAGGAATTTGGAATGTGGACCCCTGTCGTAATAGAGATATAAGCTTTTCATCTAATCAATGTATAAAATACAAAAATGATTTTAATTTATTTCCTTGGAATTTACTTCTTTGCACCCCAAATCCTGGGTAACAAAGTTAGTGTACGAATATAGGTGGAATAACACTTGTCACCAAGAATTAGCTACCTCTTCTTAGTCCCAAAATAAATGAGAGAAATAGCCATAGTGATTGTCTCCCTGATGAGGAGCAGTAGTCTTATGTCTCATTAATGTCTAATTTAAAAAGAATCAGGGATCTGTTTATGTTATAACCTGGTATTTGCATCTTTCCTTGACTTTCCTTGGGATTTACTCAGATACAAGTGTGTACTACTAAGAGAGATACACAAAGTACTTCTGGTTTGAGAAGCAAGAAAAGAAAGTCATGGCCTTAGGCCAGGAGACAATTTTCTACTCTGTTCATATGCCTGTTCTGAATAACCTCTACTGTTGGCTTTTGCATAAGAATCTCCTGGAATTAGTAGTTGGTACAATCTAACTAACAATTATTTCTTACTCATTCTCTTACTCCTTCGATAAGAGTGAAAGCTTGAGTCTTCAATAGATTTTGCACTTACATCTTATTCTGTTAACCTAATCATAATGAAATTCCACTTACACACAAACACAGCAGCAGCAATCATTACTTAATTCTAATTCCTAGCTCACTGGAAATAAGCCAGCCTGTGCTTATTTTCTATCTACTAACCAATTTTCAATGCATGTAAATAATAACATATATTTAGCTTATCCCAGTGCCTAACTCTTCCTGATGAGCAAAAAGATTAAATTTACCTGTGCTTATCTTGCAGTTTCACAAGATGTCGCATTAACCTCCATACTAATGTTCCCTTAGGCTACTATGCACAGTCGCTTTCCCCACAACCTGCTTCCCACTATTGCTCCTTTTTTTTTTTAGACTCCTTCTTGGCTTTCCTCTATTAGTGACACTCCTCTGGTAATCTAGCTTCCTTCACTTTTCTTATCTTCTGGTAGTCTCATAGCATCTTCCATCATTCTTCACATATACTTGCATTATTTCCTTTATGCCACACTGTATTTGTAAAATACATAATATATTGGTAGTATTTTTATTTTATAAATGATGAAACTGAGGTATGAAAGATAAATGACCCACCAGAGGCCATGATTTGTGAGGCTTGTGATGGGTTTAATTGGAGAAAAGCAGAGGTGAAATGCCAGGATAGAAAAATCAGAAAGAGCTGAGATGAGTGATAGGGACCTAAGAAAGTGAGAGGTAAATGGTCCAGGGCATAAAGTGATGAGAGGAATGGTAGAAAGGAAAAGAAGGAAAGACCTGAAAATTTATGAGTCCTCTTTCTTGATAACTTCATAGTGCATTTCAACTTGAAATCTCTATTACCTCCTTGCATGGGGACGAATGAAAGATTTGCAAATAGAGCATTTATCTCTTCCAGAAGCTTCTCAAATTTGCAAAATTCCTAAGATGTTGATGGAAAAACATACTATAAATGTGTTTAGTTTTATATTGCCATCTCTCTTTATCCCTCCAAATACGTTTTATAAATTCAATTTCACATATTTAACCTTGTCTACCTAATATAATAATGTTCTGCTGATACCTCCTGTTTGTTGAATATTAATCACACACATTTTAGTGGCCTAAAATTATGCATTTATTATACTTTGTCTATTTGGGGGAAAAATTGACTCCAATATAACCATAGTCTCTAGGATTATCACCAGCGTGATGATATCAGCAGCAGTAGTTTTAATGCTGTTGGCCGCACTTGCTCTAAATTTATCAGTTTCCCCTGGTCCTCTCTACTAGCCTCAAGTTGGCTCCCTGTGCAATCCTTTTTTTTTTTTTTTTTCTTTTTCTTGTTGACAGGGCCAATGTGAACAGCTGCAAAGTTTGCACATGAGGGTGCCCTCGGCAATCTAAGCTACACAAGCTGCAAAAATATATCTAATGACCCCACATCAGTTCATGTAGCACATTTTCCATTAGGGCCCTCAGCAGACCATACTCTAATTGTTGCAAAGAGAAGACAAACTTAAACCTAGTAATAAAAGATTCATTTGATGGTGTCTACAATGAGGCAGGTTGTGTTTCAAGTGTTGGGAACTAAAGTAGATAGTAAAGAGCCAACCCCATGCTCATGAAACTTACATTTTAATATGGGGAAGGGCTGAAAATAATCAAATAAAATACGATAAAAGAAGATGTTGAAGAGTAATATATGCTATTAAGGAAAATAATGCAGGATAAGAGGATATACATGGATAGTGTTTAAAAAAAATAAAAACTTCTAAATGGATATATAAGCAGGAAAAATGGTACTCCGATACAAAAATATATGAACAGGCAATTGGATGAAGTGAATAAGTGAGCAGGAAAATACAAGTATATGGAGGAATAGCATTTCAGGTCAGGGAAATAACAAGTACAAATGCCCTGAAACAGGAATGCACTCAGAGTGCTTTAGGAATAGCAAAGGAGGCCACTGTGGCTGGGATGTCGTAGGCAACCAGTAGAATCACAGGAAATGAAGACATAGATGAGGCTAGAGATAAGACTGAGCAGTGACATAAAAACCATAAAACAAATTTAGGAACTTAGGAATTTATTCTAACTGTGATAAGAAATGATTAAAAGGTTTTGAGCAGGAGTAACATTATCTGATTTACCATTTGGAAGTCAAGAGATTCTATAATTCTTGCTGTTATGTGCAGAAGAAACTGAGTAATGCAAAAGAGTAAGCAATGAGGCAAGGTAGAAAGCCAAAAAGGTTAAATATGAAGGGACTTCAACTGAGTGGTGGTGGGGTAGTGAGAAGAGTGAAAATAAGAACATACACTCAAGGTAGCTCTGGTTACTTTTGCTCTGACTACTATTTGGTGAGGGATTAGATATGTGGTTTAAGAGAAAGAGAAATCAAATGTGCTTGTAAGGTTTTAACTCTGAGCAACTAGATACATGGTGGTGCCATTTTCCTTAATGGGCAACACTGGAAGACAAGAAAGTTTGAGGGCAGAAGATAGTAAGAATCAAAAGATTTGAAGATGTTGAGTTTGAGGTGCCTAAAAGACATCCAATTAGAGATTATTGTGGATTTTATTAGGTCAGTTGAGCTAATCCAGACTTGTATTTTCCAGATTTCTTTTTCTAAAAAGTTCTAGACCAGTCATAAGAGACATTTTGCATCAGATTTGGAAGGCAGAAATGAAGCTGAAGGCAATGCACAGAATGAGGGCCTTTTGCAGTGAACACGGTGTTCACTTATCTGCTGACTCAACTTGCTGGTTTGGGGCAGCAGCTAACTCTCAGAAACCTAAGCAATGTAAAAAAGAAAGCAGGTATCTAGTACTAAAAATATATTTCTCACTGTCTGCATTATAATGGATAGATAGAGAATGGGAATAAAGCATATTATTAAAAACGTGACAAGGGATTTCGGCCATAATTAAAACAAATCCTTGTTCTGAAAGGATAACAAATATCTTTGCACAGAGCTCCCATTGGTCCTATAGCCTGGCAGGTGTTGGCAGTGCCTTTAAGAGGCTACAAAGTACAATCTGCTGTGGTTTTTCTGGGCCTGTTAAAAATAGCCCTAGGCCAGAAACATGCCATCCATCAGAAGTAAGTGGACCACTCAGCACCTGCTTCCTGTACCCTGACTTCTGTTTCCCCATGTGCTTTCCCAGATACTGATAGGTCCTTGGCTCTTGCTTCTAGGTGTAATAGTGATCTCTGACCAGGGAAAAGGTAATGATCCCTGAAACAAGATATGCAAGCCTGGCATATATTTATCATCTCAGGACTGAGGTTCCATTAATAATAATAGCTTATCTTGCATTGAGTCCTCACTTTGTAGCAAATTCTTGCAAAACACAGTCCAGATCTTATCTCTTTCAATCCTGGCAAGAGTGGTACAAGGCAAAAACTAGTGTTAGTTTCATTTTGTATTTAAATAAATTTAATTGTAAATAAGTTAAGTAAATTGATCAAGGTCTCACAGTAGTGGCAGAACAATAAAGACTCGAACAGGTGCCATCTGCCTTTGATTACCGACCTCATTAACTATATTAAATTGCTACCATGAGCTTGGGGTAATCTCGGGAAAAGCTTTTTCTTTCAGACTTCTAGGGGTATGTGACTGGTTGCTTTGAAATTGAACTTTTAATGTGGCATCTAGATTATTTGAAATCTTTGAAGAGATGGTAAAACTTGCCATAACTCAAGTAATGTTTCAAAGGAAATAGTGGGTTTCTGTTTTGAAATAGAAGTAATGGATACATCTTTAAGACAGACTTTTATTCTAGAAAAATCACTTGAATGAGCTATATAACTAAGCAAATAAAAAGCAGACTCCAATATCAGAAAAGCTATTTCAGGCTCTTCACTGTAAGAAGTAAAAATGCTCTATAACAATGGAAAATATGGTCACTGTGTTACATCTTTGCACACTGACATCTTCTGACTTTTTTTTTTTTTTATTAATAGGATGAGACTTGGCTGTTTTAGAAAACTACAGCTTGTCATATGGAGAATTCTGAGTACTTGCTGATGGAAAATCAGAGGCTGAATGCCAAAAGACAAACGAGCTATTTTCCTGAGAGTCCTTCTGAGACCCTGAGGGACTTATCCCTCTGCTGATCTAGGTGGAAAAGATGAGGCATGAAACTGGAATGCAGCAATAGCTGGAACAAAAAGGCAAAGAAATATAATTCTTCAGGAAGTGTAGGTGTTGTAAGCATGTACTACTAAAAAATAACCACAAATATAAAGCAAAAGTATTAGAAATAGAAGAATTTTGCAAAATAATAGATTTAAAAATCTTCAGCAAACAGAGAATATAGACTGTTTTTCAAAAATACCCATAGAATATTTATAATATCATTAGTAAGTGAATCAATAAAATATAAGCAAAAATCATATGTGTTGTATTAATGGAAGATAAGAGAATAAAATTAGCAGTTAAAATCAAAAATAGCAAAAATTAATTAATCTTTTGAAATTAAAAATAAATTATTTGTGTTAAAGAGGAAATCAAAACTGAAATTATAGATTAATCAGAAATGAATTTCACTGCATATCAAATTATATGATATCAAATTCACACTCTAAAGAAACTCTGTAGCATTAAATACATTTATTTAAAAGTCCAATAAATGAAATTTGCATTCATCTCAGGAAGCTAGCAAAACAACAAAAAATTGAGAACCAAAATCAACATGATTTCTGGTCACCCTGTTAAATAAAACTGGAACCAAACATATTTTCTTTCTCTATTAAATAGTACTGAAAACAAGCAAAAATAAGGCAATTGTTTGCTCTAGGAAATACTTGCTCTTGGAAGATAAGACAATGATAAGACAACTAAAATAGCTTTTTAATCAAAACTAACAGCTTGTTCATCAATACTCATCTTAAGACTTCATGGCACTAATCAATCCAAACATATCTCCTAAATTCTAACGAATCCCAACCAGTGTCCCTCCTGTCAAGACTCTCTTTAAATCACTCAGTCCAGATACTAAAACCTAACAAACATCCCTCTTCCTTTGACTTCCCTTTTCTGAGACACTACACTCATACTCTATCAAGATGGTATTCCCCCTGACTGCAGTTGGGTCTAGTAAAGTTAGCATTGCTCGTTCAATGTTTCTGAAGGTATTTTGAGTAGTTTACAGTCAACAGAAGAGAAATAAATCAATAAATATAAAATTACCAAATTATTTTAATGAAGGAAAAGTAACGTGATTTTTTTTTTTTTTTTTTTTTTTTTTTACAGAATTTCGAATAATATATGGAGGTACTCTTTTTCCCAGAGGCGGAGCTTAATTCTCGTCACTTCTTCACACCTCCCCATTCAGGGTAAGCTAGACTTGCTGAAATCTTCCAAAGAATAGCATAGGGAAAGGGAAGAATCATAAATTTTATAGTGGAGGAAACTTGGTAAGCACTACATCAACCTGTTGATGAGGGTTAACATCACCAGTGATGCCATGTGGACATCATTACCCCTTGATAGGATGTAATGAGAATGGCACTTTCCTCTGTGGTATTATTTTTAAAAACTCATAACCCTGTTCTAATCATGAGAAAAACAACAGATCCATATTTGGGGCCCTTGAACAGGTTACTTGTCCAGTATGCTTCAAGACTTTCAGGGTCATGAAAATCAGAAAAGACAGAAACTATTACAGACCAGAGGACACTTGGAAATGGGACAATTCCATGCAATGGGGCAGCCTGGATTTAATCCTGAATCAGCAAAACTGATTCACTGATGGAAAAAACTGATAAAAATCCAAATAAGCCTGGAGTTTAGTTAGAGTAATATTTCACAAAGAAAATAAAAGCATTAAAATTGAAAACAAGAGAAAATCTACTTCATAAATAAAAGAGAAACACATTTGATAATTCTGTTTAAAAACAAAGAAAAAAATTGATTAGTACTTAAAAAGGGACATAACCAATGATTTAGAGTTTATTAAAAAAATAACATTATCAGAAATTTTATTCTAAATATTTGAAAGTTTAAATAAAATGAAAAATTCCTTTAAAAATAATTTAAAATATTAGAACTTAATTAAGTATATTGGAAAGGTCATGCAATCAGCAACTCTAGATTGAAATTGAAGGAGTAAGAAGGCCTATCATCAGTAAAAGGCAGATTATAAGACTTCTGCATATAAAATATTAGACATTCAAATAAACCATTATTAAAATTACTTGAAGTTCTAACATATACATATAGTTTTTCTTTTGTGATACTCAGTAAAACAATGTTAGGAGAAAAAAGAACTCAATGAGAAAACAACTATAAAATATGTAGTTCCTGCTGTTAGTATATCATTTATCATTCTATCAATGACTGCCTTCTAAGCATCAGGTGCAAAGTATGTGAAGAGCTCAAAAGACACTTAATAACTAATTCAATGTAAAATGATTAGTAAGTATTCATCATTAAAATGAATAAAGAAGAATGAATAAATTATTTAACAGGTGAAGGAATGAATGAAAGAATAAAACAAAGTAACAGTAGAGGAAATAAAGAAGAAAAATAAGTATGACAAATTAGAAAATATAGTCTTGTGCAAAGAATTCAAAAAATAACATTATAAGCTAAACATGAGAATTTAACTGGGTAGAAGTAATAACCATTAGAGCTTGATGTAAATGATTCACTATTTTGTGTCTATTTTACAAACAAAATAAAACATGATCATGTACATCATTAAATATAACAAATTAATTGTGCTATACAGGGCCAGCCCCGTGGTGCACTCAGGAGAGTGCGGCGCTGGGAGTGCAGCAACGCTCCTACCGTGGGTTTGGATCCTATATAGGGATGGTCAGTGCGCTCACTGGCTGAGCGCGGTGCGGGCGACACCAAAACAAGGGTTGCAAGTCCCTTACCGGTCACGAAAAAGACAAAATAAGTAAATAAATAAATAAAAATAATTGTGCTAAGCAATTGTTTAAGTTGTAAAGGATTTCCTTATAGTTATATAAGTGCATCATGAGTAGAAAAATTGCTGTTTTGCTGTACAAATTGAATTATATGCTTTCAATAACATATCTGAACTAATCATATTTAATATAAAATTGTGTCATTTAAAAAAATTATGCACGTTCCTTCATTATTCGTTTATTGCTTTTCAATTTGCAAGAAAGGAAAGTGCCTGATGTGTTAAATTTATTCCTTCTAAAGGTGACCATTGTTGAAAAGATGTGAAACTCGTGGCTCAGAATCCAGAGTACTTAGAATGCATTAGGCACATTCATGCTGGCGTTGGAAAGCTGGTTTGCTCCCAGTGCTAAAAATGTGTTACCTTGCCATGTTGTTTCTTCCAAGAAAAGTGGGCACACTCATAAAAACATAAACTTGAAACTTTCTGAAAATTTATGTTTAAGAAAGAAAACGAATTGCTGGCTTTAGATGATCATTTATTTTTAAATATTTAATAAGGTGGCTAAATTATGCCACTGTCAATTTTTTTTTGATATCTATATATAAAATTTATCTTTTTTACTTCCAGTACATTTTGTTCAACCTCTCTAAACAATAAACCATTTCAAAATTAAAGGAAGAAAAAACTGGAAAGTTTTGAGTGGTTGCAGTTTTCCTTTGGAAAACTATGCTAATAGTACTGATATACCCCATTTAGAAGCCAGGATAATAGGCAACTTACTCTTCAAATATTTTATTAGTGTATCTCTGGTAGTCCACTCAGCTAGTTCAGGAGTTAGCAAACTGCAGTTTATGGATCTGATCTGGCCCATCACCTATTTTTGTAAATAAAGTTTAATTAGAACACAGGCGTGCCCATTCATTTATGTATGTCTATGGCTGCATTTTTGTACAACAGAGTTGACCTTGTTGTTACAACACCATGCGGTAACTAGCTGAGCTAACCAGCCAGCCCCCTATAGCTATAAAAAAAACAAACAAAAAAATGAAATACCTAGGAATAAATTCAATGAAGGAAGTGAAAGACTTCTACAATGAAAACTGTAAAACATTGGTGAAAAAAACTGAAGAGGACACAAATAAATGAAAAGCTATCCCATGTTCTCGAGTTGGAAGAATTAACATCATCAAAATGCCCATATTACCCAAAGCAATCTACATATTCAATGCAGTTCCTATCAAAATACCAATGGCATTTTTCACAGAAATAGAAAAAATAATCTGAAAATTTGTAGGGAACCACAAAAGACCCCTTATGCTGAGAGCAATATTAAACAAAAACAACAAAGTTGGAGGCATCACACTTCTTGACTTCAAAATATACTAAAAAGCTAGGAATGGGAAAAATATATACTGAAAAGTAGGAATGTAAATCATCATGTTGAAGGGATACCTGCACTCCCATGTTCATTGCAGCTCTGTTTACAGTAGCCAAGATATGGAACCACCTTAAATGTCCACCAATGGATGATTGGATAAGGAAACTGTAGTATATATACACTATGGAATACTACTCTGCCATAAAAAAAGAATGAAATTTTACCATTTGCAACAACATGGATGAGCCTGGAGAAACTTATGTTGAGTGAAATAAGCAAAGCACAGAGGGATAAATACTGCATGTGCTCACTCATATGCGGGAGCTAAGAGAGATCTTAGGAAGGGAAGAAAGACCATAGTGGTGCATTGGACTTGCAGAGGGAGAGAACATACCTAAGAATACAAAGTGGAGTGGGGAAAAAGTGGAAGGGGAGGGAGAGCAGGGATTAATTGGGTGAGGGACACATGGTATAACTGCAATTTGTGGTAATGGGCATGCTGCCAATATGTATCTGGCCATCACATCTTGAGCACAAGTGGTGATGGTCAGTTTTGTACCCCATGAATATTCATAACCAATGAAAAGACTATAGTAATAAAAGCAGCATAGTACTGGCATGAAAATAGACAAATAGACTAATACAACAGAACAGAGTCCAGAAATAAACACATGTACTTACAGCCAAGTGATTTTCAACAAAGGTGCCAAGAATATGCAGTGGGGAAAGGACAGCCTCTTCAATAGAGTGTGCTGGGAAAACTGGACATCCAAAAGGAGAAGATTGGAACTAGACCCCTATCTCTCACCATACATAAAAATCCACTCAATATGGATTAAAGACCTACATTTAAGACCCCAAACTATGAGATTGGTAGAAGAAAACATAGGGGAAACAATACATGAAATGAGAGTGGGCAGCACTTCTTGGAGCGAGACTACAAAGGTACAGGCAATTAAAGCCAAAATACACAAATGGGACTACATCAAATTGAAAAGCTTCTGTGCATCAAGGGACGCTATCAAAATGAAGAGACAACCTACAGAGTGGGCGAAAGTGACTGCAAACTACACATTAGCAATAGGCTAATATTCAGAATATATAAGGAACTTAACAGCAAAAAACAAAGAACTCAATGAAAAAATGGGCAAGGGAGGTGAACAGACGTTTCTCAAAGAAGACATACAAGTGGCCGACAAATACATGAAAAAATTCTCAGAATCACTAATCATCAGGGAAATGCAAATTAAACCCACAGTGAGATATCGTTTCACCTCAATTAGAATGGCTATTATCAACAAGGTGGAAGATAACAAATTCTGGCATGGATATGGAGAAAATGAAACCCTCCTACATTGTTTGTGGGAATGCAAATTGTTATGGCCATTGTGGAAAACAGTATGGAGGTTCCTCAGAGAACTAAAAATATATCTACCTCTTGAGCCAGCTATCCCACTACTAGGTATATTTACAACAGATATGAAATCGATATATCAAAAAGACACCTTCATTCCCACGTTCATTACAATTCTATTCACAATAGCCAAGAGATAGAATCAACCTAAATGCCCATCAGTGGATGAAAGGATAAAAAACTGGTATATGTACACAATGGAATACTATTCAGCTATAAAAAGAAACAATATCCTATCATTTGCAGCAACATGGATGGAACTGGAAACCATCATGTTAAGTGAAGTAAGTCAGGCACAGAAAGACAAATACTGTACGATCTCACTCATATGTGGAATCTAAAAAAAAAAAGTGGTTCTCATAGACGTAGAGAGTAGAATAGTGGTTACTAGAAGCTGGGAGGACAGTGGGGTAGGGTGGAAAAGTGATGGACTAAAGGCTCCAGAACTGTGCTATCTACCTTAAGTGATTAATTATGCAATATTTGCATGTATTGAAATAAAACATTGTACCCACAAATATGTACATGCTGAAAAAAAAAAAAAAAAAAAAACTAACAACAACCACCAAACAAACAAAAAAAAAAAAAACAAGGGAGTTGAATAGTTGCAATATCGATTCTGTAGTCTGCAAAGCCTAAAATATTTTACAATCTGGCTCTTTACAGAAAGCATTTGCTAACTCCTGAACTGAACTAATTGATCCTTGTATCTTGCCCCATCAGTATAATAAACTAATACCCAGAAACCAGAGAGAGTATACATAGATTTCAGCAGCATTTTCTCATACTTGAGAAATGCAAAAATTCCCTTTGAAGGGTTAAAGTTATTCCCCTAGACTACCAGTAGTGAATTAAGTTACTTTTATTATATAGTTTCCTAAATCTGAATAAACACATTACCAGGTATGCACTGTTTATGCTTGTAGCTTTAGTTTATTCTAAAACATATTTAAAATACCACAGAAATAAAATTAACATTAACTAAATGAACTTAATGATCATATTATTTTGCACAAACTAAATTAGTACTTCAGGCAAGAAAATGTTTCCACCCGCTGTGGCATAGAGTCTTTGACTTTGGCACAAGCATCCTACTGGACTCCAATTGATGACTCTGTTCTTCCTCCAATTTTCTTCATTCACATTACCATGAAACCTTTGAGACAGAAAACATTGGAACTATTTGGGTTTGATTTCTTAAGTGAGCATATCATGAATGGAGAAAAATCATGTAATTAATGTTCTAAAACTACCTCTGTTCTTTTCTCATTTTCTCAACACCATTAAGTATTCCTTGATGACACCAACTCATTTCCAAACTAATATACAATGCAGGCACTGGAATTCCATGGCAGTTCTTGTTTATAATAACCACCATGGTTATCTGACATGAGCTCATATACATGAGGGCACTTCAGAAAGATCATGGAAAAATAGAATTAATAGGTAATATGAATTTCATGAACTTTTTGTAGCACCCTTCTGTGGGTGTATGTTAGAATATTACTAAAATCGAGAGAAAAATTAAACTATTGTAATTAAGAACTTGTAGATTACCTGCATATATGTCAGGCTAGGGCTTGGTCTGGAGCTCACAGACCCCTCAGGCCCATTGTCCAGACTGAGTCACAAACCCTTCACATGCCAGGGTGGGTCCCCAGACCCCTCACATGCAGGTCTATGAGCTTGGTAACTGGCAAAAAGGTCCTTGGAGCCATAGGTTCGAGAGCATGGCTGCACGGGGTGGCTGCCCGAGGCAGTCAATACCAGCCAGGTGGCAGCACCACACATGCACACTAACTCCACCCGCACACAACTTATTTACAAGGAATGCACCACACCACCCCCAACCGCACCTAAGGCAAGGGGGCCTGATTAAATTATTCTATTTTCCCAACAATATATTAATACACTGACATATTGTTTAAGAAATATTGACCCACAGCAAAGGTGAAAACATTTTAAAAGTAAGGAAGTACAGATTATTGGTCTCTTAATCAGG
>NW_007728246.1:394055-395907 GCF_000696425.1 Galeopterus variegatus | reverse complement strand
TTGTTTAAGAAATATTGACCCACAGCAAAGGTGAAAACATTTTAAAAGTAAGGAAGTACAGGTTATTGGTCTCTTAGTTAATCAGGTAAGGCAAAGATGATAGGTGCTATGACATGACTTACTACTAGAGCAGCTGTTATTATAGACTCCTAAAACTTAAGCAGAGAGTCAAAAACAGGTCCCCCTAATTTCAATTAGAATTCGCCCTCCTAAAAGTAACCTCACAATTGTAATGAAATAAGCACATTAATAGACTATTCTGCATAATACAAAATTATAAAGGATTTGAACAGGATATGGAAAGTATGCTTCCTGCAGTACAAAAGCTTATAGCCAACCTAAAAAAAAAACCCAAGGCTTACTACATCAAATAATTAGGTGTTATAGAATTTCAAGTCTGTGTATAAATAACTATCAAAACAAGTGGCAAAAGAAAAAAATAATAATACTTTTAAAATGCTACAGGAGTTTGAGTAACTGGTGGAAATGATATAAAGTACAGGAATTTGCTTAGTAAATATCCTTACAGCAGTGAACCATTGAAAGTATTGATTACTGTAATGACAAATCCATGTATGAATAAAATTGGCCAAATTATATTTCTTTAAAAAATGTGATCTCAAGTTTTAACTTACATTTAGGCATAATTTGATGCTTAAATGAACAGTTTTAGAGAGAATTAATTTGGATAATTATATTTATATCACCATAGAAATCTAGTTTAACTTATATTTTGAACTACTAAAAAATGAGGAAATTATGATTTTTCTGGATAATACATCTCTGATTTGAACATGTTCCAGGTACCAGTAGTCTCTACTGTTTAACCAACTGTTCTAGAACAGACTACCGAAATTGCCTGGGGAAATGACAGGCTGCTGAGTCACAGTGTGGATCTGTGGGCTCTCTGCCTTCTATGAACCAAATAGTGATGTCAGCACCCAGAAGCAACTTACACTATGGTAAAAAGCAACAATCCATTTTTCGGGAACCTGCATCCCCATGCCACCTCTGTATGGCTCAGGAAGTTCTCTTTTATACATGCTTAGACATGGCTTGGCCTACGAATAATAATACCAATAATATTCTGCTTCCTTGATTACCAGGATATGTAAAAATTGCTTCTTGAAACAAAGATGGTACAGGTGCAAGGAATAAGGACAATGAGAAAGAAAAACAGTGACACATATTTTCAATAAAAAGATTTCCAACTATTTCGATAAAAACAAAATGTACTTTAGGTTATTATCCCATAACAGACTGCTCAGTAAATTTTTATAATTTTGAAGTTTTATTAACCTTCTCTATAATATACTCAGGAAATTTAGTATACAAATTAATTGTTATCACAAATCCAATAATGGTCACATTCATATCAAGAAATGACATATGAACTCCATCTGATTTGGTAGTATCTTTCACATTCCCTCTTCCTCTCAGAATAGACTGTGGCACATTGCAAAATAGATTCCCTTTAGTTCATGACTTGTTCAGTTGCAAATTCATGTAAACTACAGAACCAGTTTGGCACCTGCTGTGATCATGAGTTTACTGCTGCTTCTCTAATCAGAAAACATTCCTATTAGATAAACCATCTGGCTTGAAAAGCATCCCTCTTGCATTCAAAATGGGTTTGTTAGAATTCAGCCAAAGTATATTTCAAAAGGAAAGATGTGTCAGCAAGACCTGTCGATTTACTAATGGAACAGTCCTCTATTAAAATACCATTTGTGGGATAAAAGCTGTAAATAGAAAATATTACACAACACAAACATGTTCTAGTTACATGTGAGAATGTAGGTGGTGACAACCTTTGTTTAAGGCCATACACTGAAATCTGTTGAAATTTAGC
>NW_007728246.1:392884-393777 GCF_000696425.1 Galeopterus variegatus | reverse complement strand
AGGCTATACATATTTTGTATCACTTGGTCAAGTACAACAATTACAATATAATGCTACCTTAGGAATAATTCATAGGAACCCAAAATATCTAGCTTTAATAGTTTAAGTGAATTTTGAATAATATGATGATAAATATTTAAATTTCTGCTTAGGAACCAGGAACAGGAAAACAGAATTGTTGAAACATGTCGACTCTTCAAGTTAATTAAAGCTTAATGGTCATTAGGAAAAGTGTGGATCCTGGAAAAAAATGTTGCTTGTTTATCTGTTCTCTTCAATTAATGTGTTTATTAAATTTAATTTTATGAACACACTTGCTAAGATGTTCTTAGGTACATTTCATTAAACAGAGACATGGTTCTTGTCTTCAAGGATTTCACCTCTATTTGAAGAAGCAAGCCTAATGCATAAAACAATTGCCTAGTCATGAAAGAGAACCTGTGGATTTTTGAGATTCAATTGAAAATAACGTAGAGATCAGAAAAAGGAAAATCAGAATGGAGGAGGTAGAATTTGGGTATTGTTTGGATGGGCAAGTTAGTGTTAGGACAGATGGCCAAAAGGCAAGACACTTGTAGGGAACACTAAGGAAAAGAAATGTAGGGTATAGGAAAATGATCTTTATATACGTAGCATGCAATGGCATTTGGATTTGAATATATCAAACTTAGGGTGTTGATAGCTACCAAAGTCCTTGTAATGTGAGTCAAATAATTTAATACTTGCCTATACAAATCAATACTCTCCTTGTTTTGCTTTTATTTTCTTAATTGGACTGTAAACTCTTCACCCACAGGGCATACATGGTACTCTGGAGCACACAGTAATTTATTATGCCTTATACATTGAGGCGCTCACAATATTTTTTCAAAGAATGTTTCAATGGGTATATA
>NW_007728246.1:388449-391877 GCF_000696425.1 Galeopterus variegatus | reverse complement strand
AAGTAACTTTATTGACTTAATGTAAAGGTACAATTATTACCGTAATGAAGAAAATAATAAAGATGAAATTGGAAGATCCCTGAGAATCCTAACAACCTCCTCAAATCACCCTCTTCATCCTACCTTGTTGTTTCCTTTTTTGCTCGCTTAAATCCCTGCTATTGAAATCACTCTTTTGGAAAGTACAACAGATGTGGAATCAGCGTTCCAAAAATACACTTCATATTATTTGAAACTTGTTTTATCTGGATCTAGACATAGGTGCTGGAATACTTTCTCATCACAATATTAACAAGGACATTTTCATTAGTTTTGGTAGTTGCAACCTTCAAAGCAGACAGGAGAGTTTTGTTCTGAAAAAAAAACTAAAATAAAATGAAGTACAGTTATATTTTAGTAGGTAGGAAAAAAAATCCATTATCAAATTTTACGACTTGAGAAAGAGCACCATAAGTAATCAAGAGTATTTGGGAAAGGCAAGATACATCAAAAAGGTCCACCTGCATATATAATGTGTGTGTGTGTGTGTATGTGTGTGTAGGTGTGTGGATGGGTGTATGTATATTTGTATGCATACAGACTGGAATGTGTTATGTAAAAGTTTTGTCATTAATAAAAAAGGTAGAAAAAGTGCAAAAATAAAAACTGAATGAATAAATAATTATTTAATCTCAATATAAGCTTTTTCTATTAAGGAGTACCCTAAGAGTGGGTTTTCAATAAAATTACTTAGCCAATACCTGTTTTTTCATGAACATTTAGGTTAATAAATCTATATACTACTTATTGATCATTTATGTATGGCAGGAGCTGTGCTGTGTGTTCATATTTTGTAATTTATTTCTCATCATACCCTTACATAATTTTTATAAATGAGGGAACTGTGACACAGAGATCCAGTAGCTTCTACACTGCCTCAGAACAGGGCCTATGAATTTAATCACTATATCCCAATGGCATTTTGATGTAAGTCAAGAAACAGAGGAGGGTGTGCTGTTTCTGTTGTTGTGGTTGATATTTTCCAGGTCTGCTGACTTCCAGATCAGAATCCTAGTGAAGTTTTTACTATGAACAACAAATAAATACCTCCACTTGAAAGATGAGGATGCAGTTTGATGCAAGGCTTCTTGAAAGATATTAATAAACCCAGAAGTGTGGGCCTATCCACTGCTATTAATCAGTGATATTAAAGTTTCAAGGACTCGCTGAATTTGTGTCTGGTCCATTTCTTTTTGACATGATCAGAAGAAGTCAATACTAGAAATATGTCAAATATGAAAGTTTTCATAAATAAGCAGTCAAGTAATCATATGTTCTAACCATGGTTATGTATATTTTTTGGTATGGTGATTAGTATCAAGTTTCTAGTATTTGTGCCTGATTTTGAATCCCAGATCTCTCACTTACTAGCTGTGTGATCTAGGATAAGTCACTTAATCTCTCTTTGCCTTGGTTGTTTCATCAAGAGTTGGTTTGAGGATTAAATTAGTTAAGTATATAAATACTCAGAACAGTGCCTGGCACACAGGGAGCACCATTATTAGCTGCTATTATTATGGTTTTTATGTAGATACTCTTAAATAATGAGATGCACAGATACACTGACTATTTTAAATCACTGATTTTTAACTGTGGAAAGGTCACATATCAGAGGAGGATGGAAAAAATCACCATTATTAGCTGCTATTATTATGGTTTTTATGTAGATACTCTTAAATAATGAGATGCACGGATACACTGACTATTTTAAATCACTGATTTTTAACTGTGGAAAGGTCACATATCAGAGGAGGATGGAAAAAATTTTTTTTTCTCTATCTACACCTCTCTGCAAATTCTGAAAACTCCCTTCCCACCCCACACCCCCTCTACCCTTTTCACATAAAGAGCATGCTTATCCTCCTCCCAGTAAAGAATCGTTAAGTTCTATTAAGAGATCTTACTTGTAGGACTGTCTTGTGAATGACAATGTTGTGGTGGTAGAAAAGGCTTGAGAAGCATTCATTTAAGTAGGGTTGGATCACATGATCTTAATTGCCTGAAGAATAGCTTCCACTTCACTCAGCTTTTGTGACACACTTTATGAAACAAGCTTTGAACCTTGCTGTAGAATGTGATCCTCTACAGTAAGTGTAATATCCACTCCAAGAGCCCTCAGTATGAATCTCTACATAAGAAATTGCTTGCATAGCAAAGTTCCAGAAAGAAATGTGACTCCCTCGAGGAAAAGGAATATTTTCTCTGTTCTTTGTGGGTTTATTTATTTTTTCTGGGATTATTTATTTTTTTGTTCCTCCTCCACTATAATATAAACTCTATGAGAACAAGAATTTTGTTTGTTTAGTACCTAGAATAGAGTCTATTACATGTACTTATTCAATAAATATTCACTGAATGAATGAATGAATGAGGTAATAAATTTTTACCCCTTGTAACAAAATACTGGATTGTGATGTCATAGGACATGGTCCTGGAAATATATTTATTGTTTTAATTTTATAAACATCTCTATCTCTATAAGCATGACATTTATGGTATTTTTATTTTTTTTAATTTTAGCTAGCAAAACTAGGTCTGCAACAAATTATTTTATACGCTATTTTTCACTATATATTAATAACTTTCAGGTAATTCCACAGTCTCAGGAAATGAAAAGTGTGTTTCCTACTGTGTGGTGACTTTTAACTTTTCCTAGTTAGTTGCTGACAGGAAAATAAGCTTTGAGCAAATTTTCCTTCTTTTAGCGAACAAATTCCTGAACATAGTAATTGATATATTCTGCAGTGTGCAGTCAATTTGCCAAGAATACAAAATACAATCTGATTTGCTCCTTCTTGATAATCTTAATGTAGTTAGGCATAATGCATGAAAACATAACAATGTGCTTGTGAGATGATCTTGTAAGATGGTGGGTTGAATGAAACTGAGAACTTCTCTAATTTCCTCTTCAGGCAGTGTTTTTCATAAATATTTTCAAAACAAATCGCTTCCTACATGATAATTTTGGTGAAATTCTTGCCTGTCTTTTTTAAAACTACATCTTAGCAATTCTCAGATAATGCCACACTCTCGGAAACTGAAAAATTTGTTTTCACTTTTTGTTTGGTTTATAGAGTATGGCATTAAAAATCTCCCTAAAATGTCTGTCCATCATTAGCTATTTGCTGATACTTTTTAGGCTTGAAACTACCATTACAAGTTGCTGTTGTTATCTTTGACATTCATCAAGCTTTATTTTTTGGATTGATTTTTTTTATTACGATTCACATTTTTAATAGCCTAGAGTCTGTGTGTTATTTTTTCATGCTGATGTGCAAACATTAGTTATGTTTGTTATTCTTTCAACAAATGCCTTGAGGGCCGGCCTGGTGGCGCACTGGAAAGTGCGCCGCTTGGGAGTGCGGTGGCGCTCCCGCCGAGGGTTCGGA
>NW_007728246.1:386647-387497 GCF_000696425.1 Galeopterus variegatus | reverse complement strand
GATCCCATTACCGGTCAGTAAAAAAGACAAAAAAAGGGAAAAAAAAAAACCAAAAAACAAATGCCTTGAGACCTTCCTCCAATGTTAATATTATTTTTTAAATCTATTTTAAATTTTCTATTCATTTTGTCATTTTCTTATTCAATCACACCATCCCATGTTTACACAGTTATTTAGTGCCTTAAACATAGCACATCCAATTCACCAGCAAGATCTATTAGTTTTATTTTTAAATCCATTCACTTTTCTTCTTCCCCAAAACTATCACTGGGATGACTGAACAAACTGCTAACAATCTCCCCTCTTCTCACTTAAGTCCTCTACGTGACTCATTCTTTCACAACTGAGTAATTAGGGGGAAAAATCATATCATACTGCAACAGTGCTTCGTGCTATGAAGTAGAGTGTCATGGTTCTTAGTCCAGGCTGCTTACTTGGACCTTCAGGGACTACAGGAACTGACTCTGCCAACTTCTCTAAGATTGGTTTTCTTTCTGTCTTCTGATCATTGTCAACTTAAGGGCTTTCAGTTCCCTTTGCTTTGCCCAGATCTGGCTGGATGCCTTCTCAGCATTAAGTTTGAGTTTATATATCACCTCTTCAGAAATACCAGTCCTCAACTTCCTATCTAAAATATCGTCCTACCCTGCCATTCTCTGCCTCTCATTAATCTCTAACCACAGTTTGTATACCCTTTTTGCACAGCTATGTCTTTCAGAGGATATGAGCTCCCGCCCTGTTAAACCTTCAGTCTAAATCTGAAGGGTTTCAATCTTCATTAGTCTAACCCTGACGTTTTCAATCAGTGCCAGAGTCCCCCACAAAGAGATTTTGATATCAATGTTCTGCG
>NW_007728246.1:384283-385256 GCF_000696425.1 Galeopterus variegatus | reverse complement strand
AGATCTTACTTGCTTAAAATATGTCCATACTGCCCTATTGCTACAAAAGCAAGTTTAAACTCCTTTGCACGGTAGGCATCAGCCTCTACCTGCTTTTCCAGCTTGCCTTCTTTCCACCTGTACTGTGGTTATACCTAAGGTCTCAAATATCTTTCAAAACCCTGTGTTCAGAAAGTGGAATTCTAATACAGCATGCAAGATTCCTACCTTCTGATATACACATACTCCATAATCCCCTCCTCTTGAGTGTGGATTGGCCTGACTAGTCAATTGAGCCCCTTTAAAAGAGGATGTGAAGGTCAAAGACAGAAGAAGTCGGAGATTCAAAGCTTCAGCAGATGCTCTCCTGGCCAGAGGGACTTCAGTCCTATTACCTCAAGTCATCATATTCAGCAAACAACCTCAACAAGCTTGGAAGCTGACCCCAAACTCCAGATAACAATCCCAGCCAGGCTGACATTTTTATTGCAACTTTGTGAGACACTGTGCAGATAACTCAGCTGAGACATACCCAGAATTATGATCAACACTACAATGAGATAAGATATGGGTAGATTTTTTTGAGATGCTAAGTTTACAGTAATTTGTCATGCAGCAACAGAACATGTTTTCTCAGTTCTCCTTGACTTTCACTTGTTCCCTCTGATTTCAGTTCATGTCTGCCTTTACTCATCCTTCCAGATGCAACTCATGCATTACCTCCTTTAAGACTTCTTTCTCTGCACCTTTCTCCAAGCCCTAGCTAGTTTGTTTTCCCATGCCCTCAATATTCTTCATTGTTTTAACTTTTATCTTTTCATACATCTATCATTAGAGTAAGAGTATTCTCATATTGAACGAAAGCTATGACCCCTGTCTTGGCAGGACCAATGTCATACTGGAACCAGATTAGGAGGAGTCTCTTGATAAAAGTATAACACAGACATCCTGAAGACATTTGATTGACCCAACTGAATGCCTCAGGTTTGGGGGA
>NW_007728246.1:382566-383297 GCF_000696425.1 Galeopterus variegatus | reverse complement strand
TCTTCCAAACTTAAATTTCTCCCAAACATTAGCTCTAATCATAAATGAAATGCAAAACATAAGCTTTACATTCTAGTCAGAATGATTCAGTGAAATTAAGCAAATCAGCTATAGACAGATTAGCTTAAACAGCTCTGCTTGCCTTAAAAAGAATGTTAATGTATTACAGCCAGTTATAAAAAAGGTCAAAATACTTCCTCCTTTATGCTATATAAACTGTGCTTTCACCGGTGTAAAACAGCTTTTCATCACTGGTTTGAGGTCATCCAGTTTGTAAACTTCTTTTATATTCACAATAAACTTCTACAGTTTTAAAATTTCACCTGATTTTATTTTTGACAACATACACACAAATAAACCCAAAACTTTGTATCACAAGATATTTCTCCATGAGCCAGGAAGATATCAGGGTAGCCTGTAAACTGTTTTTACTCTCATAACTTAGACACCCCCACCAAGAAACGATGGTACAGTCAAGAGTTCACCTCATTCAAAGATAAATAATACTTTAAAACATTGGGTTCATCATCTCTGCAAAGATTCTACAAGAATAAGAAATAGGAAAAGTGCAAATAGCCAATACGAATGACATAGCAGAAAAACATCACTGTGGAGAAGACACAAAATTTTAACAAAACTATATAAAAAATACCCCAATTTAAAATAGGAGCTCAAGACAAAGATATAAGAAAATGAGGAAGATATTAGAAAAATAAATAAAACAAGAACTG
>NW_007728246.1:379525-381206 GCF_000696425.1 Galeopterus variegatus | reverse complement strand
TTTTAAACATACACAAACACAGGGAAGATAGTCCTCATTAGTTCTCTGAAAGAAATTTCTGGAGGACAAATTGGCCAATACAGTAGTAAATATGTAAACTATAGCAAAAGATTGGCAATGATCATTGTGTCCATTCTATAGCCAGACTAAAATTAATCCAGTCGTGGAAATAATAGTTACAAACAGGCTATAAATATTGTAAACCATGTCAATTAAAAAAAGAGAGATTATTGAGAGCATGATTTTCCAAAATAATTGAGGTTCTATTATCCCAGGTTCTCAGTAAATACACAGAAAAGTTAATGGGATATTATCAGTTACTTGCACATCAGAGGTGGGCATATTAAAACCACAGTTTCCAGAAGAGTTTGAAGGAGTCAGAAAGGCACAAATTTCCACCTAACAACTAGGGAAGGAAGTTTCTCACCTTGAACAGACAGCATTACTAGCAATCTGCTCCTCCAACACAAGGTATTTCTCCATGTAGCTATCCATATGGAGATAAGTTGCTTCCTTTGTTGGGGTCTTTTAGTCAATCCTGTCACCTTATCCTTTTGAAAATTATGCAATTATAATTTTTTTTAGTGTAATTCCAAATAATTAAAAGGATAAGACAAGGCAAGAGTTTATATCAGCAGTTCAAGGATGATTCAATTCTAGAAATCATTAAGAGCAATTTGCTATAATTATAGAGAAAAGATTATATCTATTCATATTAAAAATTCTTTTGATCAAAGGCCATATACATACTGGATGAGACTGCTAAGGTATATATTTCCTTAATAGATTATATAGATAAAGGCAATTCCTCTGTATGTAAGTTTTGCATATATAGGTAACATATGCACATATGTGTAACAAACATATCTATATGAGCGTAGCATATATGTCTGCCTTTTATGAGACAAAATAAGATAATTTGTATTAGAGCTGAGAACAAAATAAGAAAATTGACTACTATCAGGTATTTAACACTTTTGTGAAAGTATTTCTTAATGACATTTACATGAGAAAAAAATGAGGAATAAAAATTGGAAATGAGGGGCAAATTTAAAATTATTTAAAATAATGTAATAAAATACCTACAATACCCAAAAGAACCAACTGAAAAACTCTCAGAAGCAATAAGTGATTTCATTAAGGCAATTGATGCTAAATCAATACACCCAAATCAACAGCTTGAATAGACAGCAAAAAAATAAAAAATAAAAACTGTTAGAAAGGACAGTGAAAGTGTTTACATTTTGTACAATAGCCACAAAACTATACAATACCTATGAATAATCTAAATAAATAGAGCAGCTTTTTCATGAAGAGACTTTTATAATTTATTAAGGGACCAAAATGAAACTTGAATTATTAAAAAAGAGTGTTCTGTTGTTGGATAGAAAGACTTACTATTAGAAGAGTCTCGACTAATCCTAAATCAATGCACAAGTTGTGATCCTTGCAATCTACCCAAAAGATGTTTATGTTAGTACTAGACAAGCTGATTATAAAATTCATATGCATCAATAAATATTTAAGATTAGCTAGGAAATTTTTGAAAAGTAAGAATAATCAGGAGAACTTGAAAGATATGAAGATATTAAAACATAATATGAAACATTATAAATCTTAATAATTAATATAGTATATATAGTACTGATTCATAAATAGAACAATGGTAAAGAAAGAGCCC
>NW_007728246.1:378490-378842 GCF_000696425.1 Galeopterus variegatus | reverse complement strand
ATAATTAATATAGTATATATAGTACTGATTCATAAATAGAACAATGGTAAAGAAAGAGCCCTGACATACATGCAAATATGTATGAAAATTTAGTACATGATAAATGTAAATTTATATCAGTGGGGAAAATGTAAATTAATAAATGGTGTTGGGGAAATTAATTATGCACCTAAAAATATGTTTGTACCATACCTCATTTCTTATAAACAATTTCGGTTGAAGCAAATAAAAGAAAGGAAAAAGAGGAGGAGAGGAAGAGACAAAGGAAATTATAAAATTATTGGAAAAAAATTTTTACTTTCTTTTCACATTTCTAAAAATAATTTTGAAACGGGGAAGACCTCTATAAATA
>NW_007728246.1:376212-377992 GCF_000696425.1 Galeopterus variegatus | reverse complement strand
TTAAGACACTACAAAAATTCTCTCAAGCTAGAGTTTTCCCATGCTATAGTTTATTAAATTCAGCTTTGCTTGAATGAGAAGTTTCTCTAGTAGTTCACTGTGGACAGTTGATGCCCCAAAGCCATTTAAAAACTTGATATGAAAAAATATCTATACAAAATTTAAAAAGCAACAAAGCAGGAAAAAGTATTTTGAATACTCATCATAGACAAAATGACATTTTCCTAAATATTTTAAAGCCTTAACAAATTAATGAGGAAAAAAAACATTGAACAGGGTAACATACATGAAAAAAGTTCACAGAAAATAAAATGAAAACAGCTTCATAATACATGAAAATTAGCTCAACATAAATTATGTGACCAGAAATACATATTAAAACTGTAAGAAAATACTATTTTTCATCTATCAGACTGGCAAAGATAAAAACGTACATAGGTGTGGGGAAACACCCTATTATGGTAGGATTTATTTAGGTACAGCTTCTTGGAGCACAATTTGGCAACATTTATTACAATTTTAAATACACATGAACTTTGACCAACGTATTCTACTTCCAGGAATTTGTCCTCCAGTTATATTTCCATACTGGACAAACATACATATATTAGATTATTCATTTTGGTTATTTCTGGAAATACCAAAGAATTAAAACATTTACAATATCCATTATTATGGTACAATAAAACATATTGAAGGCAGCTATTATAAATAGCAAGATAGCCCTATATGTACAAATGTTCAAGTTAAGATTTTAAAAACTGATTGCACAGGAGTGTGACTTTTATGCTATGATTTCAGTGTGAAAACATATAGATACACACACATATATATATAATACAATTCAAATGATCTTTGTTAAAAATAGCTGCCACTGAAGTTGACTAAATGGTTTAGGGAGAGAAATACTTACCACTGAAAACACTTTTGAACTCTCTGTTCAGAAATGTACATTTATTACTCCCTTCTCACTGTGATGAAATTTAAAAAAGAGTTTGTTTCAATAAAAACTCTGTAAGGCATTGGATAACTGAGCAGCACCGCTTTAGAAACAATGTAACACAATAAAGGTAAAGGAGAACAAGAAGTCTTTTCTCTTCAGAGAAAAGATCACACTGAGATCTGTACAGAAGGAAGGATCCTTCCACCCAGTGCGTTTGCAGCAGGGTGTCAATCCCCCATGGGGAGAGCAGTGGTCCCCAGATGGAGGCTGATGGACTATTGCTGGAAGCATTGGCAGGGCAGCTTCATGCAGGCAGCAAAGAACCTCATGGATGCAACAAAAGACAAGACCCAGAAGAAAAATAAGAAGTTGAACTCACCTTGATGCTGTCAGGACCTGTTAATGAGCATGTGTGATATTCCTCTGCAATCCTACCTCTGGGAAGACTTAGCAGAAAACTGGAGGTTTTGCTAAAGCAAGTTTGGATGTAGTATTAGTGCTTGCACAACTCAAGCTAGTACGTCAGGAGACAGGATCATGGATGGCATAGGTAGAGTACATACAGGAACAAATTAAATTTTTTCACTAGTAACTTGTAACAAAAAATGCATATCAGAATTACCTAGAAGCTAATTCTTGGGGCCAAGTCCTCAGATATTAATGGATTTTAATATAATTAATAAAAAGTGTCCCTGACAAGCGAAAGAAGCACCAGATAAACTTAAGGATATTCTTGCTTCTAACCCAAATGTTCAGGACTGAGTTCTAAACAAGTATTTCTGAATAACTCTCCTTCACCAGGCAAGGAATAGCTAGCAGTGGGAGTGACAGGAAACA
>NW_007728246.1:374451-376056 GCF_000696425.1 Galeopterus variegatus | reverse complement strand
TTTCTGAATAACTCTCCTTCACCAGGCAAGGAATAGCTAGCAGTGGGAGTGACAGGAAACAGGTGGCATTTCAATATTTCATTAGTTCATTCATTCCTGCCTGCTTATTAAGCTTCATTTTACTTTCATCTTCACTGTTTTAACCCAGCACAATACTCCTTGCTTTGGTCATACTATTCTTCTGAATCCATGTTCAAAGTCATTGTACCCTACTCAGCTGCAGGGAGTGGGGCTGGCAGAAGCCATTGGAGCCCTTCTTCCCAGTTTTGCTTCTGGCTGCAGGACCAGGCCAAACAGCTGGAGGCATCTCTTCAAAGCAGCTTGACACTGCAGGAAGCAGCACATTACTCCCCTGCCTTCACCTTCCCTCTGCACCTCAAGTCTGCAAAACATCAGGGCTTAAAACAACAAATACTTTAAGGGTATTATTATTAATTTGGAAAATCGAACAAGAAGCACCTTGAAATTATGTAATGTAATTATGTTACAGTTGAAGCATGACATAAAGAACTGAATGGAGTGAAGGTCTAGGCCTACAGTTAATTCTGACTTTGTAAATTTCTTTAGCATCTATTGCCTTCATCACTTATAAATACAGGGACAGAAAAATTCTTTTAACTTTCAGTTGTTTTGTATGTGCTCAATACATATTTGTAGCTGTATTTTAAATANTTTTTTTTTTTTTTGCTGTTAAGTTCCTTGTATATTCTGTATATTTATCCCTTGCTGGATGTATAGTTTGCAAATATTTTCTCCCATTCTGCTGGATGTCTCTTTGCTCTGTTGATTGTATCTTTTGCTGTGCAGAAGCTTTATAGTTTGATACAATCCCATATGTCTATTTTTGCTTTTGTTGCCTGTGCTTTAGAATTCTCCTCCGTAAAATTTTTGCTCAGACCAATGTCTTTTGTTTTTTTCTTGTACCTTTATACTTTCAGGTATTATGGTTAAGTCTTTAATTCATTTTCAGTTGATTTTACTATATAATGAGAGATGAGGATCTAGTTTCTTTCTTTTATGAATATTCAGTTTTCCTAACACCATTTATTGAAGAGGATGACCTTTTCCCAATGCATGTTCTTGGCACTTTTGTCAAAAATCAGTTGGCTGTGGATATGTGGATTTATTTCTGGGTTCTGAAATTCTGTTTTATTGGTCCATGCAACTAATGCCAGTACCATGCTGTTTTGATTACTGCAGCTTTGTAGTATATTTTGAAGTCAGGTGGTATAATGCCTTTAGCTTTGTTTTTTATGCTCGGGATTGCTTTGGCTATTCAGGGTCTTTTGTTATTCCATATAAATTTCAGGACTGTTTTTTCTATTTCTGTGAAAAATGTCATAGGTATTTTGATAGGAATTACACTGAATCTGCAGATAGCTTTGGGTAGTATGGTCATTTTGATAATATTAATTCTTCCAATCCATGAACGTGAAATGTCTTTCCATTTTTTTGTGTCCTCTATAACTTCTTTCATTAATGTTTTACAGTTTTTATTGCAGAGGTATTCACCTCCTTGGTTAAATTTAGTCCTAGGTATTTTATTTTTTTGGTAGTTACTATAAATGGGATTGAGTTCTTGATTTCTCTTTTCAGCTACTTTGC
>NW_007728246.1:372418-373238 GCF_000696425.1 Galeopterus variegatus | reverse complement strand
TTTTTTTGGTAGTTACTATAAATGGGATTGAGTTCTTGATTTCTCTTTTCAGCTACTTTGCTGTTGGTGTGTAGAATATAGAAATGCTACTGATTTTTGTATGTTGATTTTGTATATTGCGACTTCACTGAATTCGTTGATCAGTTCTAAGAGTTTTTTGGTGGAATCTTTAGGTTTTTCTATATATAAGATCATGCTACCTGCAAACAGGGACAATTTGACTTCTTTTTTAAAAAAATATGGATGTCCTTTATTTCTTTTTCTCGCCTAATTGCTGTGGCTAGAACTTCCAGTTCTATGTTAAATAGGAGTAATAAGAGTAGAAACCCTTGTCATGTTCCTATTCTTAGAAGAAAGTCATTCAACTTTTCCCCCATTTAGTGTGATATTAACTTCAGGTTTGCTATATGGCCTTTATTGGGTTAAGATATTTTCCATCTATAGCTAAGTTGCTGAGAGTTTTTATGATACTGACATGTTAAATTGTATCAAATGCTTTTTCTGCATCTATTGAGGTGAGCAGATGGTTTTTGTCTATCATTTTGTTCATGTTGTTTATCACATTTATTGATTTGTGTATGTTGAAACATTCTCGTATCTTGGGGATAGGTCCCACTTGATCACAGTGTATAATATTTTTGATGTACTGTTGAATTCAATTTACTAGTATTTTGATGAGAATTTTTGTATCTATATTCATAAAGGATACTGGCCTGTAGTTTTATTGTTGTGTCCTTGTCTGCTTTTGGTATAAGTGTGATGCTGGCCTCATAGAACAAATTTGAAAGAATTCCCTCTTCATTGATTTTTTTTTTTTTTT
>NW_007728246.1:343712-371457 GCF_000696425.1 Galeopterus variegatus | reverse complement strand
GTCTGTTCAGGTTTTCTATTTCTTCTTGATTCAATCCTGGTATGTTGTATGTGTCCCAACTTTAGCCATTTTCTTTAGGTTTTCAAGTTTGTTGTTTTCAAATTAGTTGGCTTATAATTGTTCGTATTAGTCTCTAATGATTCTTCATATTTCTGTGATGTCAGTTGTAATGTCTTCTTTTTCATTTCTGATTATCTTTATTTGAATCTTTTTTTTTTCTTAGTCTGGCTAATGGTTTCCCAGTTTTGTTTATATGTGCTGTTTGACACACATATCACCCCTGTATTGGGTTGAATAGTGTCCCCTCAAGATCATGTCCACTCTGAAGCTCAGAATTTGGAAAAAGTATCTTTGCAGATATTACAGGTTAAATAAGGTCATACTAGATTAGGGTGGCACCTAAATCCAATTACTGATGTCCTTATAAGAAGGACATGTGAATGTATATATATATATATATATATGGAATAAAAGCCATTTGAAGATGGAAACACAGATTGAAGTGATTTATCTATAAGCCAAGAAATGCTAAGGATTGTCTGCAACCACCAGAAGCTAGGATAGAGTCATGGTAATGTTTTTCTCTCAGAGTCTCCAGAAAAACCCAATATTGCCAACACCTTGAATTCAGAATCCTAGCTTCCAGAACTATAAGAGAATATATTTTTATTGTTTTAAGCCACCCAGTTTGTAGTGCTTTTTTATGACAGCTTTAGAAAAAAACAAATATGAATTTTGATACTGGAGAGCAGGGTACTGCTGTAATAAATACCTGAAATCATGTAAGTGGCTTTGCAATTGGGAAGTGGGCTGAGGCAGTGGTTTAAAATAAAAGAAAGAAAAAAATAAATAAAAGAAAAACAAAAGCCTAGATCGAGAAGTTTGGTAGAAATAGGCATGTTAAAAATGATTCCAGTGAAGGCTCAGATGCAAGTGAAGAGGACAGCTGAGAAAGATTCTATCATCTTAGAGAATACACATATCATCATGAATAGAATGCTGGTGTAAATAGGAATGTTAAAAGTACTTTTAGTGAGGCCTTACATAGAAATGAGAAGCATTTTTTGGACACTGCAGTGAAGGTGATTCTTGATTCTTATAATAAACTGGCAGAAAACTTAGCTGAATTGTGTTCTACTGCTGGGTGGAAAGTAGAAATTGTAAGCAATGAAGTTGGATATTTAACTTAGAACATTTCTAAGTAAGATATGAAAGGTGGGCCTGGTTTCTTTTTGCTGCTTATAGTAAAAGACAAAAGGAGAGAGATAAATTGAGGAAGGAACTGTTAAGCAAAAAGAAACCAGAACTTGATGGTTTGTAAAAAAATTCTCAGCTTATTCATATTACAAAATATGCTAAAGAATGCTCTTGAAACAGCTCCAAGAGTGTGGTGGACAAACTTTTCGTGAAGAAATTAGATATATGATTCATGGATCCAATTGACTATCTCAGCAAAAGCTAGGAATAGGAACAGGAATATCCAGGAGAAACTAGTGGAACATTTTTCTGTCTAATGCTGTGCATCTTCTTGACATACACAGAAGACTGGCATCATTTTTNCTAGCTTCCAGAACTATAAGAGAATATATTTTTATTGTTTTAAGCCACCCAGTTTGTAGTGTTTTTTTATGACAGCTTTAGAAAAAACAAATATGAATTTTGATACTGGAGAGCATGGTACTGCTGTAATAAATACCTGAAATCATGTAAGTGGCTTTGCAATTGGGAAGTGGGCTGAGGCAGTGGTTTAAAAAGAAAAGAAAGAAAAAAATAAATAAAAGAAAAAAAAAAAGCCTAGATCGAGAAGTTTGGTAGAAATAGGCATGTTAAAAATGATTCCAGTGAAGGCTCAGATGCAAGTGAAGAGGACAGCTGAGAAAGATTCTATCATCTTAGAGAATACACATATCATCATGAATAGAATGCTGGTGTAAATAGGAATGTTAAAAGTACTTTTAGTGAGGCCTTACATAGAAATGAGAAGCATTTTTTGGACATTGCAGTGAAGGTGATTCTTGATTCTTATAATAAACTGGCAGAAAACTTAGCTGAATTGTGTTCTGCTGGGTGGAAAGTAGATATTGTAAGCAATGAAGTTGGATATTTAACTTAGAACATTTCTAAGCAAGATATGAAAGGTGGGCCTGGTTTCTTTTTGCTGCTTATAGTAAAAGACAAAAGGAGAGAGATAAATTGAGGAAGGAACTGTTAAGCAAAAAGAAACCAGAACTTGATGGTTTGTAAAAATATTCTCAGCTTATTCATATTACAAAATATGCTAAAGAATGCTCTTGAAACAGCTCCAAGAGTGTGGTGGACAAACTTTTCATGAAGAAATTAGATATATGATTCATGGATCCAATTGACTATCTCAGCAAAAGCTAGGAATAGGGACAGGATTATCCAGGAAAAACTAGTGGGACATTTTTCTGTCTAATGCTGTGCATCTTCTTGACATACACAGAAGACTGGCATCATTTTTGAAATTTTTATACCAACAGAAATACTGCCAGCCTGTATTGAAAGGGACAAAGCTGGGATGAAATAAATGAAGAATGACTTTGAGGGTGTTGTAGAGGAGATGGCCAGTGGAATGTCCACAGGCCCACAGAGCAGGTAATTGAACCACAGAGGGATATTCTCAGGCTTTTAAACCTCATGGAACTTGCCCTGCTGAGTTGTGAACTTGCTTTAGACCAATGACCCCTTTGTTCTTTCCATATTGTCACTTTCTGAATGGGCATGTCTGTTGTATGGCTGCCTCACAACTTTATTTTGGAAGCCATCAATTATTTTCTAATCTTACACATCAACAGAAATTTTGTCCCATGATGGATTGTACCTAGAGTCTCAATCTTGAATGAAATGATTTGAGTCATGAGATTTGTAATTTTTTGAGTTGATAATTTTGTATTTAGAATTAATGCTGAAATGAGTTAAGAGTTGGAATGAAGTGACTGTATCCTGCATGTGAGACAGATGTGAGTTTTGAGGGGACAGAGGATGGACTATATTTGGTTCAGTAGTGTCCTCCATAAATTTATGTCCACCTGGAGCATAAGAATGTGACCTTATTTGGAAATAAGGTTCTTTGCAGATGTAATTAGTTAAGGTGAGACAATACAGGATTAAGGAGAGTCCTAAATCCAAAAACTAGTGCCCTTATAAGAAACCCATGGAATATGTACAGGGAGTATATACATGTGAAGATGGAGGCAGGATGAGATTGATGCATTTACAAGCCCAGGGATGCCAAGGATTGCTGGCAACCACCAGACGCTAGGAGAGAGGCATGAGATGGTTATCCCCTCAGAGCCTCCAGAAGGAACCAACCTTACTGACACCCTCATTTGAGACTTACAGCTTCCAGAACTATGAGAAAATAAATGTCTGTTTTATTTAGCCACTCCATTTGTGGTACTTAGGGCAGCCCTAGGGAATGAATATATTCCCTTAAAAAATATGCAGTATAAGCATATTTTATATTTAGTTTAATTTTATTGTAATGCCAACAATTTTTGCCTCTGAAAACTAACATTATTGAAAGCAATGAACATTTATTGAACACTTACAAATTTCCAGACACTGCGTATCGATAATCCTAACTACTGTGGAAATGGCATTATTACCTCTAGTTTACATATTAGAATTTTTTTGTGGTAAAAAAGGGAGGAATTCTACAGTAATAAGGAGAATCAGTATTTAAATTAACTTTTTAACTCAAATATTCATAGTTTATTAATTTATGACAGAAAATTAATTATTATTACATATAACAAAGTTTTATTTATTTATTTACTTACTTTTGGCAGCTGGCTGGTAACAGGGATCTAAACACACATACAACAAAATTTTAAATCTCACTGAGCAATAGAAAGAGCATTTACCTTTCATCTGTGTACAATCTATGTGTAATTTATTTTCTTCTCCAACCCTGCAAGATGTTGCCCAATGTGTCTTCAATCAACATGAGCCTGCAAGTTCATTTAGAAGTACAAGCACATTCAGGTGTGCCATGTAGTAAATTCTTTATTCAATGAACATTTCCATGCCAGCAATAGTGGCATGGAAAAGTATTAAAAATATAATAAATAAGAGTCTTTTGTTTGAGAAGAAAGAGTGTGTGGCTCATCTAAAATTTAAGCTCCATCTTAAATCACTGGGATTCACACCGACTGGATATATCAGGAGGATTTGTGTGGCAGAAGCCTGGAGAGCCTTTTGAGGGAGAATTTATTTTAAGGGATGAAGAGAACATGACAATAGGCCTCCTCTATTAACAAAACTTTAAATCTAAGAGGGGAGGTATATTAATTTGTGAGGTCTACCATAAGAAAGCACCAGATTGGGTGGCTTACACAACTGGAATTTATTTCCTCATAGTTCTGAAGGCTAAATATCTGAGATCAAGACCTTCACATGATCTTTCATCTATACATGTCTATATCTAAATATCCTGTTCTTATAAGGACACAAATCATATTAACTAGTGCCCACCTTAGTAACCTTATTTTAACTTAATTACCTCTTTAAATACCCCATCCCCAAATACAGTCACATCTGAGATACTGAGAGATAGGCTTTTAACATATCAATTATAGGGGGACACAATTCAGCCCATAACAGGAGAGAAAGTTCTAAATACAATATTGTGCCTAGAAAAAATTAGTCCCTGGCCCAGATATCCATAAATTCACATCTATTTCCTCTGGAGGGTTTGAAAGATGTACACTGTGAGGTACTATAATAACTCTGTGATAAAACAGATATAACTCTGTAATAAAACTCTGTGATAAAAGGAGGCATTCTTCACTTCTGTATTGACCATAGTGCTCATGGAGAATCCACTGAGAACAGAGTGTTAAAGATACTTAAGAAATAAAAGGAATAAAAAAATTTCACTGACACTGTCAAGAACTTGTTCCCAACACTTTCTCTTCACACCTATTTCTAAACCTAGTTGATCAACAGCTGTTAAACCATAAACTCATCACTGCTGTCCCTGTACCTTGTCCCTTGATTAACACAACCTCAATTTTTTCATGCCTTTCAAGAATTTGAACAGTGAAAATTCACTGAAAAAAACAGCTTTCCTGTCCATCCTCATTTTTTTCTTATAAAGTCTTTAAGCTTCTTGCTCCCCACAAAACAGTAATGAGCTGTTCCTATGTTTTCATGTTTTAATAAAGATTTGAGCTATTCTTTTTTTGTTTTTTCTTTTCATAAGAACCACATTGGCCCTTGAATATCCTTCTCATCAGGGATAGAAGTGCCTCACAGAGGAAGAGGCAGTGAAAACCCTCAGAAAATGTGACAGTCCCAGTGGCAGTAGTAGACTTTAGTAAAAGTGATCAAATGTTACCAACATTGCTGAGATGACTGTCATCCACTGCTCAGATGACTAAGAAGTCTCTTACGCCAAAGTCTGCAGTGTTAAAGGTTAGCATTTATTGGGATGGTCATTCAAAGGAGCATGATAGTAGCTAAGGGTGCTTAAAGACCTCATTGCTTCTCAAGCACTTAAAATCACTAGCATTAATAGAGCAGAATCATGAGGTGGGGTCCCAGGATTCATGTGGGAATCTGACCGGTCAATTGTGAGGTCAGCATCATTATTTCTGGCATTTTGACTAAGGTATCCTCAGCTCCTTTGAATCTGGAGGCATACAGACTTCAAAGCAGGCTTGTAGTCTGTCATCTGCAAAGACACTTTGAGGAGGCATTTTCTTAAGTCATAAGGCATACATTTAAGGAACAAATATTCTGAAGTTCAGATCAAGTCTTAGCCTAAGAAAGTACGTGATTAACCAACTCTATTCTTATTGTTAACTGAATTTGTTACTCTTAGGAATGTAACTCATCCTTGTTGGTCAAGCAGATTTTCTTTTGCTATCTCTCCCTTCCCTAAGCCAAGGCCTGTTCTGGATGGGGTTCGGGGTGTAGCTAAGGGAAATCAGGTACTGTTCCTCAGTTTCACCAATGCCTGGTAGAGGCAGGTCAGCCATGGGCGACAGGGTATAAATTAGAGTGCCTTCCTGCATTTTTGAAACAGGGTGATCTTAGCAACAGATATCCCTATAGGAAGCTGAATCTGGAGAAGAAAAAAAGAGCAGGATCTATGTAGTACATAAAGTTTAGGATACTTTAAAGGGATTGAGTTTTCAGTGACAGCAATGTGAGGAAACAATTGAAATAAAAGGGCCGTTATTACTGATGTGACCCAGTACAAAAACCTTGTATCATTCCTGTGAATGATGCCTTCTGCAACTGTGTTCCAGAGAAAGCTATTTATGCCACATTCTGCAGAAATGGTCCTGCCAGAACCAGTGCAACTTTTTCTGTTTATGAAATATGAGCCAATTTTAAGTCCTAATGTAGGCTGGCCTAAAGAAGCACTTAGATGTACATATTAATTTACAGTTTACAAAGCATTTCCACATGTATAACTATATTTTTAAACTTTGTTACCCTCACAAATATTATATTGTGATATCTAATGGATAAAGTAATTCAGAAGCAATTTTACTGTATCTATTTTAACATAGTGCAATAGCACAATTCTTAGCACATAATAAGTACTCAATAAATATTTGATAACCACAGGCTTATTCATTATGCTACATGACATAAACCTCTGAAAAACATACTTTGAAGTAAAGATCTAAATGTGATAAAACAAATGTTTCAGATTTTTATGATCAGCCACACCAGTAAGAACAGTAGAGAGTTGCTTGTGTTTTGCAATTTTGAAAAGAAGAAAAAATCCTCCATGTTCCCAAAGTGCTTAAGAATGTGTAATAGTCAATTTAAAATATGATTTAATTGCAAATAAATGATATATTATTTTCTGTCAGTAAAATAATAAGGGGAAAAGAATTAGAATGATGCCAAGAAACAATGAAACAAAAAGTTGGTTTTCTGAGAAGATAAACAAAACACACAAGCTATTGTCCAGACTAACTAAAAAAAAAAGAAGAGTAAAGACCTAAACAAAAAAAGTCAGAAATGAAAAAAGATGCATTACAACTGATACCACAGAAATACAAAGAATCATTAGAGACTATGTTGAACAATGATACACCAACAAATTTGAAAACCTGGAAGGAATGGATAAATTTCTGGACACATTCAAATTACCAAGACTGAACCAAGAATAAATACAAAACCTGAACAGTCTCATAACAAGCAGTGAGATTGATGCAGTAATCAGAAGTATCCCAAAAAAGAAAAACCGGAGACTAGATGACTTCACTGCTGAATTGTACCAAACCTTTAAAAAAGAATTAACACCAATCCTTTTCAAACTATTGAAAAAAATTGAAACAGAGGACATTCTCCCAAATTCATTCTATGAGGCCAGCATCATCCTGATACCAAAATCAGACAAAGACACAACAACAAAAAAAGGCTGCAGGCCAAAATCATTGATGAACAAAAATCCTCATTGCAAAAATCCTCAACAAGATTTCAGCAAACACAATACAGCAGCACATCAGAAAGATTATACATCGTGATCAAGTAGGATTCATCCCAGGGATGCAATTGTGGTTCAACATATGTAAATCAATAAATGTCATGCACCACATCATCAAAAGCGAGGACAAAAACCATATGATCATCTCAATAGATGCAGAAAAAGCATGTGACAAAATTTCATCATCTCTTCATGATAAAGACACTCAACAAATTAGATACAGAAGGAAAGCATCTCAACAGTATAAAAACCATATATGACAGACTCACTTCCTGCATCATCCTGAATGGGGAAAAACTGAAAGCTTTTACTTTAAGAGCAGGAGCAAGAGGAGGATGCCCACTCTCTCCACTCCTATTGGAAGTAATAGCCAGAGAAATCATCCAAGAGAAAGTAATAAAGGGCATCCAAACTATAATAGACTAAGTCAAATTGTCACTGTTTGCAGATGATATGATTATATATAGAAAAACACAGCCTCTACCAAAAGCTCTCAGAGCTCATAAACAAATTCAGTAATTTGAAAGATACAAAACCAATAGAGACAAAAAAGTAGCATTCTTATACACCAACAATGAATAATTAGAAAAATAAATCAAGAAAGCTCTACCAAAAGCTCTCAGAGCTCATAAACAAATTCAGTAATTTGAAAGATACAAAACCAATACAGACAAAAAAGTAGCATTCTTATACACCAACAATGAATAATTAGAAAAATAAATCAAGAAAGCAAGTCCATTACAGTAGCTACCAAAACAATAAAATATCTAGGAATAAATTTAACCAAGGAGATGAAAGATTTCTACCATCAGAACTACAAAACTCTGCTGAAGCAAATTAAGGAGGACACCAAAAGATGGAAAGACATTCCATGTTCATGGACTGGAAGAATTAACATTCTGAAAATGTCCATTCTACCCAAAGCGATCTATAGATTCAATGCAATCCCCATCAAAATACCAACATCCTTCACAAAAATAGTAAAAACAATCCTAAAATATATATGGGTGAAAAAAAGACCCTGAATAATTAAAGCAATCCTGAGCAAATGAATAAATTAATAAATAAAACTTGAGGCATTACACTACATGACATCAAACTATACCACAAAGCTATAGTAACCAAAATATCATGATACTGACATAAAAACAGGCATGCAAACCAATGGAACAGAATAGAGAACCCAGAAATCAATCCATATACTTGTGGTCTACTGATCTTTGACAAAGGCACCAAGAACATACATTGGGGAAGTGACAGCCTTTTCAGTAAGTGGTGCTGGGAAAACTGGATATCCATGTATAGATGAATGAAACTGGACTCATACATCCCACCATATATTAAAATCAACTCAAAATGAATTTAAAACTTAAGTATAAGATCTGAAACTATAAAACTTCTAGAAGAAAACATAGGGGAAGCACTTCAGTATGTAGGGCAGGGCAAAGACTTTATGGGTAAGACCCCAAGAGCAAAAGCAACAAAGGAAAAAATAAACAAATGAGATTATATCAAACTAAAAAGCTTCTGCACAGCAAAGGAAGCAATCAGCAGAGTGAAAATACAGCTCGCTGAATGGGAGAAAATATTTGCAAACTATACAGCCAAGAAGGAATTAATATCCAGAATATACAAGGAACTCAAACAACTTCATGATTTAAAAAAATCCAATTAAAAAATGGACTAAGGAGCTGAACAGACATTTTTCAAAGGAAGACATACAAATGGCCAACAGGTAGTTGAAAAAATACTCAACATCACTAATCATCAGTGAAATACAAATCTAAATCACATTGATATATCATCAAAAAGATATCATTAAACTGGCTATTATCAAAAAGACTGTGAATAACAAATGCTGGCAAGGATGTGGAGAAAAGGAGACTCTTCCACACTGTTGGTGGGACTGTAAGTTAGCACCACCATTATGGAAAACAGTATGGAAATTTCTGAGACAACTGCAGATAGAACTACCATATGATCCAGGAATCCCAGTTCTAGGTATATACACAAAAGAATAAAAATCATCATGTCAAAGTGATACCTGCACTCCTATGTTCATCACAGCTCTATTCACAGTTGTCAAGATATGGAACCATTCCAAATGTCCTTGCTGAATGACTGGATAGGAAAATATGGTATATATACACAGTGGAATACTACTCAGCCATAAAAATGAGTGATATACTGCCATTTGCAGCAACTTGGATGAGCTTGGAGAAAATTACGTGAAGTGAAATAAGCCAGGCACAGAAAGAGAAAAACTCTTTGTCCTCACTCATAAGTGGGAGCTAAAAAATAGATAAATAAATAAGAGAGAAAGAGAGAGAGAGGAAGAAAAGAATACAATAAAACGTTGAAATTTCACAAGGGGAGAACAGACCTATAGTTACTAGGTGTGGGAAAGAGGGGGTGGATTATGGAGCAATTGGGTAAGGGATACAAAGAATAATTACAATTTGTAGTGGTGAACATGCTAATAATATTGATTTGATAATCACATATTATGCACAAATACTGACAATCAACTCTCTACCCATAAATATATATATATATAATGAAAAATAAATAAATAAATTTTAAATAAATAAATGTTCATAAAATGAATAATAATAAAAACAATGAAAGTAACCTACACATCTTAAGTTGAAAATCCATGTATTCAGTAAAAAAAAATATGTGTTGAACATTTACTATGTGCCAGGTACTATTTTTGGTGCTAATGATTAGCAGTTGGGGAATAAAAAAATGTTTGCACTTAGCTTAGATTCTGTGTTTCATTACTCCCTCTTATAGTTTGCATTACAGAGATTTAACTTTGAAAAATCTTCATTTAGTCCCTTGTTTTTAATAAAAACAATGAAAGTAACCTACACATCTTAAGTTGAAAATCCATGTATTCAGTAAAAACAAATATGTGTTGAACATTTACTATGTGCCAGGTACTATTTTTGGTGCTAATGATTAGCAGTTGGGGAATAAAAAAATGTTTGCACTTAGACAGCTTAGATTCTGTGTTTCATTACTCCCTCTTATAGTTTGCATTACAGAGATTTAACTTTGAAAAATCTTCATTTAGTCCCTTGTTTGGTTTTTAGGGTGGACGATAGTAAAGTTGTCCCTTGGTACCTGCAGGGTATTGGTTTCAGGACTTCTCAGAGGAAACCAAAATCCTCAGATGCTTAAGTGCCTTATGTAAAACAGCATATTATTCGCATACACCTACACACTTCCTCCAGTATACTTTAAATCATTTCTAGATTACTTATAACAATTAAATGTTAAGTTAATAGTTGTTATTCTATATTGTCTTTTATTAGTATTATTTTTATTGTTGTATTGTGATTTTTAATTGTTTTCTTCCCAAATATTTTTGATCTTCAGTTGGTTGAAATTGGAGATGCAGAACCCATAAATATGTAGGGCCAACTGAATATCAGTCATGACTTGTCTTCTTGCAAATGACAGAATCCCAATTTACATTGGCTTAAACAAATTTATTGGGAAAACATGGATGAACAAAGGAATTGTATTGAATCAAGAGGTCAGTCACTGCCATTTCCAGTATCTTTTTAAATTGTTTTTTTTAATTTAATTTTATTTTGTCAGTATACAATGTGGTTGATTATTGTGGCCCATTACCGAAACATCCCTCCCTCCTCCTTCTCCTCCCTCCCTCCTCCTTCTCCTCCCTCCCTCCTCCTTCTCCTCCCTCCCTCCCAACAATGACCTTTCTCTTTGCTTGTTGTATCAACTTCAAGGAATTGTAGTTGTTGTGTTTTCTCCCCCCCCCACAGTTGTTTGTGTATTTATTTATTTATTTTTAGCTCCCACAAATAAGTGAGAACATATGATATTTCTCTTTCTGTGCCTGACTTATTTCACTTAATTCTCTCTAGGTCCGTGTATGTCCCTGCAAATGGCAGTAATTCATTCTTTTTTTATAGCAGAGTAGTATTCCATTATGTAGATATACCACATTTTCCATATCCACTCATCTGATGATGGACATTTGGGTTGGTTCCAACTCTTAGCTATTATAAAGAGTGCTGCAATGAACATTGGAGAACTGGTATACCTTTGACTTGATGATGTCCATTCCTCTGGGTATATTCTCAGCAGGGGGATAGCTGGATCATATAGTAGATCTATCTGCAATTGTTTGAGGAACCTCCATACCATTTTCCATAGAGTCTGCACCAGTTTGCAGTCCCACCAGCAATGTATGAGAATTCCTTTTTCTCCGCAACTTTGCCAGCATTTATCATTCACAGTCTTTTGGATATTAGCCATCCTAACTGGGGTGAGATGGTATCTCAGTGTGGTTTTGATTTGCATTTCCCAAATGCTGAGTGATGTTGAGTATTTTTTCATATGTCTGTTGGCCATTCATATATCTTCCTTTCAGAAATGCCTTATTTAGCTCTTTTGCCCATTTTTTGATTGGGTTACTTGTTTTTTTTTTCTTGTAAAGTTGTTTCAGTTCCTTGTATATTCTGAATATTAATCCTTTGTCAGATATATATTTTGCAAATATTTTCTCTCACTCTGTTGATTGTCTTTTAACCTGTTAATTGTTTCTTTTGCTGTGCAGAAGCTTTTTAGTTTGGTATAATCCCATTTGTTTATTTTTCCTTTGGTTGCCTGTGCTTTGGGGGTCGTATTCATAAAGTCTACGAATCCCATTTGTTTATTTTTCCTTTGGTTGCCTGTGCTTTGGGGGTCATATTCATAAAGTCTACGACAAGTCCTACTTCCTGAAGTGTTTATCCTATGTTTTCTTTAAGAAGTTTTATTGTTTCAGGGTGTGTATTTAATTCTTTATTCCATTTTGAGTTGATTTTAGAATATCGTAAGAGGTCTGGATCTAGTTTCATTCTCCTGCATATTGATATCCAGTTATCCCAGCACCATTTGGTGAAGAGGCAGTCTCTTCCCCAGTGTATTTGGCGTGCTCTACTTTCTTTTCCATTGGCCTTATTTGCAACAAACTGTCCACATTGGGGGCTTCCAAACTTCTCCAGGCTTAAATTCTACTTAGTTGCATTGAGCTTAGTTACTCCAGGGAAAAGGATATCTCTTTTTTATAGCTCTAACAAAAATTTCTGGTATGACTGTTATTAGCCAAAACTGGTTTATTTGTCCATTCATGAACAAATCACTGACATCGAGGCTTTAAGTTCACATCTTGAGTCAGTGGTAGGAACTTGTCTCCATCTGAATGAACAACATGAACTCCTAGATTAGAGATTATTTACCCAAAGTAAAATCATGCTCTGTAACCAAAATAAATGGGATTGGACATTGAACAGGCAAAAAAAGTAGAACTACATTTGAGCTCTTAATGCACACTTAAATTTAGTGACTTTTCACAGTGAAGTTAAGTGACTTCGGAAACAAAGTCAAATTGAGGATGAGATTCCTGAGGCCTAGGCCTGACTTTTTCCTCTGTATTTCACTGTCAGTTTTTATTATGGAGAATAAATAAGATCATGAGCTTAATTGTTCTTTGAAAAAGTAATAATATGCTGAATAAATGTCTATTTAAAAAAATTTTTTATTAATATTACTTTTTTACAGTCTACGATATTATTGCAGAGCAGTTGGGAGGGAGGGGGAGAGGGGAAAAGGGAAAGAAATGGTATGGAAGAAGGAGGAAGGAGGAGGGGTGGGATTGAGACCTGTGGCAGCTCCCTTATTTCCACAGGGAAGACCTGGGAGCTTCCAGTGGTGGCTTGATCATTGCCGGCTGGGTGCAGATGTCAGGAGGTTGTGGCAAAAGCCCTCGCCCCCAACTACATCAGCTCAGGAACCAGGGGCCCTTCTTGCTGAGGCTCAGTGGTCGTCAATGGGCTGGTTGCACATGTTGGGGGTGTGTGGCTGAGGCCCTTGGCCCCTGTACTGTCCCAGCTCCAGAGAGCCTGGGGCACTTACTACAGCAGCTCACTGGTCATTGCTGGGGCGGTTGCACATGCTGGAGTGGTGTGGCTGAGGCCAGAGGCCACCACCCTTGGGACTGGATGCGGGGTGTCAAGGGGCATGGCTGAGGCCCCCAATCCTTCCCCTTTCTGGTTTGGTAGCCCAGAGGACTTCTGGTCTTTCTAGATGTTATAGGTGTTCTTTGGTGAAACAAAACCTTTGCTAGTTAATATCAAACTTTGTCTCTGGTTGTGGGTACTTTGTGTTTTCTTTCAGTTCTGTGTTGGATTATTTGTTGTTCCCCACCACTTAAACTCTGCACTAGAACTAATTTGTTGTCCTTTGCTTACTTCTAAAATGGGGGAATTTCCTGTGGGGACCAGCACTTGAGCTCTGTGGTTGAGCTAAATTGTTCCTTTGTTGCTGATTACCTAGGGAAGGCTTTTTGTGCAGCTCAGGTTTTAAAGGTTGACTTTATAGCTACTTTCATTTCTAGTAAGATTCAGTGCACCTGGGTTGTATAGAAACTCTGGTCTGGGCCTGAGTCTTTTCAACAAACTGCAATTCTATATTCCTGAACAGTTTCCTCTGAGTGGGCCTATGCTGATTTGGGGCAGATCAGTTGTCCTTGCTGTGCCCCAGTGTTCTCCTGGTGGCCCATCTCCTTCACAGCCCATGCTCCAAACAATTCCCATGGGAAGGGCTGTGCTCTGGTCCCTTGTGATGACTCACTGGCCTCTGAATGGCTCCTTTTTTTTTTCAGTTGTTGTGGCTCCTCACTCCTGTGTGGATCCATGGAAACCCTATTAGTGATCTTACTAGGCCTAGGACCATCAAGGCGTATAGAAACTCTGGTCTGGGCCTGAGTCTTTTCAACAAACTGCAATTCTATATTCCTGAACAGTTTCCTCTGAGTGGGCCTATGCTGATTTGGGGCAGATCAGTTGTCCTTGTTGTGTCCCAGTGTTCTCCTGGTGGCCCATCTCCTTCACAGCCCATGCTCCAAACAATTCCCATGGGAAGGGCTGTGCTCTGGTCCCTTGTGATGACTCACTGGCCTCTGAATGGCTCCTTTTTTTTTCAGTTGTTGTGGCTCCTCACTCCTGTGTGGATCCATGGAAACCCTATTAGTGATCTTACTAGGCCTAGGACCATCAAGGCCCTTTTCTCCCCTGCCATCTCCAAGCAACTTCATTCAAAGGGCACAGCTGAGGCTTTTGCAAGATCCCACTCTGTGTGGTCAGCAGTTCCAGCATGGAATCAGCCAGGATTTGATATAGTTGGAGCAGGTTTTTTCTTCCTCTCATCGTGGCTTCTCCCACCTTCATCACTCCATAGGTCTCTCCTCTTCCCCTGAGCTCTAGCAGCCCCAGCTTGGCTGTCATTGCTTTTTTATAGTTGTAAATTGATTGGTTTGTGGGAGAGATTGATGCTGGGACTGTCTGTTCCACCATCTTGACTGGAAGCCTGAATAAATGGCTATTATACATCAACTGAAGGCAATAATCTTGAAAGTTTCAGGAGCAGAGGGAAACTCAAGTCAATTAAGATTTTATCCCAACTTCAAATCACCTCATTCTCAGAAATTACATTATAATAACCCTAAATTGATAATGACCCAGGTACCTGGCAGAAAATGTCCTTTTAGAGAAACATTACTTAATTGCAGTTTTTAAATTATTTATAAAAACATTTTTTTGAATAATTAGATAAACAAGGATATAAAACATAAAAGTCCAGCAGAAACAACAGATAAGAAAAGAAAAACTCAGGGGCCGGCCCGGTGGCGCACTGCTACAGTGCGCCACTTGGGAGCGCGGTGGCGCGCCTGCCGAGGGTTCGGATCCCACATACAGACCGGCCGCTCACTGGCTGAGCGAGGTGCGGGTGCAACACCGAGGGTTGCGATCTGTTGCCGGTCACGAAAAAAGGCAAAAAGGAAAAAAAAAAGAAAAGAAAAGAAAAGAAAAACTCACGTTAAAGTGATCTAAGGTTCTTACATTATATGGAAAGAAGGTTGCAAATGAACACAAATTAGTATAATACCTTGATAAGCCAAGGATGGATGTTGCAATTTCTAGGGTAAAGACCAAAAGATTATTTAAAGAATGTATATTTTCTAATACCAGAAAGGTAAGAAATGGAAAAAAATAGAATCCAAAATTAACTAAGAAACCAAAGAAAAATAATACAAATAAATAGTTAAAGTACAATAAGTAATCTGAATGATTTAAACCCAATTATATCATTAATCACATGAGGTATAAATGGACTAAATGCTGCAATTAATAAAAATTATTTAGATTATATTAAAACAACTAAAAAGAAGGATAAAGAAACACTGATACAATAAGTAATCTGAATGATTTAAACCCAATTATATCATTAATCACATGAGGTATAAATGCACTAAATGCTGCAATTAATAAAAATTATTTAGATTATATTAAAACAACTAAAAAGAAGGATAAAGAAACACTGAAAAAAAAATCAGAAAACAAACCAAGGAAATGAAGAAAACATTAATGAAAAGAATGGTATTGTTGCTTTAGTAACAGCAAAAACAACAGTCTTTTTAATTCAAAAACATTTACCCAAAATAAAAAGTAACAAATCAAAATGATAAAAAGGTGCAGTTCATCTGGAAGATATAATAATTCTAAATTTTATACACCAATTAACACATCCTCAAATGAACAAGTATAAAGCAACAACTAACAGGACTAAAAGTAGAAATGGATAAAAATTGTAGAAAATGAAAAAAATTCAAAGAAAATCATTTGCACAATTATCCTTAAAAACATATATAGAATATTCAGTGTCAGAATGTGCTTTCTTTTTAGCTGCAACATTTACAAAATTTAATGTATTCTGGTATATAACAAAGTATGAAGAAATTTTAAGGATTTTAAATCATACAGTGTATGTTCTGGGACAACAATCCATATAAGTTCTAAATCAATGACAAAAACATGTCTTGAGGAAAATCTAAATATTTCAAAATTAAAAATACATTTCTCTCTTAGCCCATTTTGTGTTGCTATACCAGAATATCTGACACTAGGAAATTTAGGAAGAAAAGAGGCTTATTGCCTAATGATTCTGGTGACTGGAAAGTCCAAGATTGGGCAGCTTCATCTGGTGAGGGTTTTAGGCTGCTTCCACTCATTGCAGAAAGCAGAAGAGGAGCCTGTGTAGCAAAACATCATATGGTGAGAGAGGACACAAGAGAGAGGGATCGAAGGAACCAGAGACATTTTTAACAACTTGCTCTCACAAGAACTAATGCATTCCCAAGAGAGCCAGAACTCACTCACTGCCATGGAAGGGCATTTATCTATTCATGAAGCATCAGCCCCCATGACCCAAAAACATCGCACTAGGCCTCATCTCCCAACATTGCCACACTGGGGATTAAATTTTGATATGAGTTTTGGCAAACCACATCAAAATCACAGTACTAGAAAGAATTTTTAAATGAATGATAATAAAATGCTTTTAATTAAATCTTGTGTTTATTGCTAAATATTCAATAATGTGTGTTAAATGCACATTTTTGTGAATAATTAAGACTGGAAAATTGTACCTTTAGTGAGGCACTCATACTTACATAGTTGTGTCCCACCAGGCTGTCGCCATCAGGCACTCATGTTTGCCTAACTATATGCCCCTCTAAGCTATAACCAGGACTCTGACCCAGATGTCTTACAGACCCAGCTTCAGCTGCAGCCTCACCTTGTTTTACACTGCAATTAACACACACTGCTGTAACAGAATTTGCCACCCTGCATCTGCTTCTCTTTTGCTGTAATTTTCCACTGTGAAACAAAGTCATTATCACATGAGATCATAAAATTACTTCTCTTGCCCTGTTACAAAAAACCCTGCTGTATTCAGGGCTCAGCCTTTGTGACTAGAGTCTGCTGAGCCCCTGCCGGCATCAATAAACTCTGTTTACTATCTTAAGCCTTTTGTTTCCTGCCTCTCCCTGGGAGTTCAGAGTAACTTACTACAACATTAGTATTCATTTCAAGAACTGAGAAAATAAGAGTAAATTAATAGCAAAGAAAGTAGAAGAAAGAAAAAAATAAAGTTATAAACAGGAATCAAGTAAAAGGAAACAAACTTAAAATAAAGAAACAAGTCAAAGTGAGCATCTGTTTTTTGTTCCTAAATAGTGAATAAGATTGATAAGTTGTGGGACTGGTATATGATAATAGAGAAAAGACATGATAATCCAGGCATCACAAAAGGGAACATCACCACTGACAATGTTGAATTTTACCTGAGCCCTGTGATCCTGGAAAACAGTAAACATTACATTCTGTGACCTTTTCGGTTCAGAAAATAGCTTCCCACAAAGAAACACCCTTCCCCATATGACTTAAGTATTTTCATGAAGACCCTCTTGGTTAACTATGACATGGCTAGACACAAACCATTCAAATTCCCATATTAGTCTCATAATTGATTAACTGAATAGTTTTGTCTCTACCCATCAATTAGAACAAAATATTTATTAACCAAACTTTGGCTGATATTTTCTCCTTCCCCAGGCCACTAAACTTTGGCTCATCCCTAGCCAGGGCCAACATAAAACCCCTCCGTAATGGTCCCTCCTGAAAACAGGCTGATATCAGGGTAAAATATTCTCTGATATACTGTCCAGTTGAGCCAGCTTTTATTCCACTTTCCTACACTTAGTTTTTCTAGCCTTGTTTACTTCTCCCTATAAATGAAAAGGTGGAGTTTTATTTTGTTTTGTTTTGTTCCTCCCTTAGGCCTAATATTTGCATCACTTACAAATCTGATGATTGGAATGTTCTTCCTATTGCAATAGCCCCTCTCCCTATATTGCATTAATCTCTTTCTCACTTCTTACAAAAGCCCTTTTGAATAAAGTCTCCCTTTAATTAAGTCCAGATTTGTTTGTATGTGCCATTATAGAAACTGAATATATTAAGAAGAAAATGAGAGGATAATATTAACACATTCACACCAATGAATTTGAAAATTTGCCTTTTATGGATAAATTCTTAGAAATACATAACTAGCCTAAATGGGCACAAGAAGATTTAACAAATTTGAATAACCCTATGTTTATTAAAGATATTATATTTATAATTAAAACATCTTACTAAATATAAATTCCCAGGCCCAGATGGAATCACTAGTAAATTCTACAAAGTATTTTTAAATAGTACAAGTTTTACAAAACCACTTTCAGATAATGAAATAATAGAGAAACATTTTTCTTGTATACTACCAGCATACCCTTGATAACAAAACCTGGCAGTATAGCTCCACCTCACTCATGGAAATAGACACAATGTTCTAAAGAGAAAAATAGCCAGTAAAAATTAGCTAATATTTAAAAATCACGAATAATTGGGTTTAATGAAGAAATAGAGGTGTTTTAATATTTAAAAATTAACTAATGTTATTCATTATATTAACAAAGTATAGGAAGAAAATTATATTACTGTATCTCCACTTATTCGGGAAAATCCTTTAACAAAATTCAATATTCAAGTTAAAAATTCTTAGCAAAAAGTAAAGAATAAAAATTTTTATTCTGATAAAATATATTTACAGAAGTCTTAATGTGTAAATGTTGAAAGCTTTCTTTGAGATGGGGAACAAGGCAAGATACCTGCTATCATCCTTCCACTTAGAATACTAAAAATCCTGAACTGTCTAGTAAGACAAAGAAAAGAAATTACATTTAAATAAATTGGAAAGAAAGACTATCACTATTTGAGATGACAAATAGTTAATGGCGGGGAAGAAAAACAGAGAAAAAATTTCAGAAACTAATTAATTTGTCAAGTTTGTTTAATACTAAGTCAATATACCAAAAAAAAAAAAAAGGGGAATTTCTATATATCAGCTGTTATGGACTAAATTATGTCCCCTCCAATCCATATGTTGAAGGCCTAACCCCCAATATAACTGTATTTAGTGATGGGCCCTTTACAGAGGTAGCTAAGGTTAAATGAGGTTAAATTAAGGGTGGGGACCTAATCCAACATGACTTGTTATGGACTAAATTATGTCCCCTCCAATCCATATGTTGAAGGCCTAACCCCCAATATAACTATATTTAGTGATGGGCCCTTTACAGAGGTAGCTAAGGTTAAATGAGGTTAAATTAAGGGTGGGGACCTAATCCAACATGACTGTGAATATAATGTCCATCTCTTTTCATACGAAAGTCACAGGGATATTTATAAGCCACAGCTTTCTTTTCTCCATTAAGGAGAATTTTTGAACACACACAAAAGTACTGACAATAATATAATCAATGAATATAATGTCCATCTCTTTTCATACGAAAGTCACAGGGATATTTATAAGCCACAGCTTTATTTTCTCCATTAAGGAGAATTTTTGAACACACACAAAAGTACTGACAATAATATAATCAATCCTCATTAATACATCACCAGCCTCCAAACCATCAACATATGGCTGATCCTGCCCTATATATACTCCATTCATAGCCAGTCCATTTCCCATTTTTCCATATTGCTTAAAACTAACCCAAGATACTATATAACTTAATCCTCAGGTATTTTAGTATATGTTTCTAAAAAATAAGTTTAATTAAAATATTATCACACCTAATATTGAATAATTTAATGAAAAATTTTTTGCAATATAAAATATTTTGTCAGTGTTCAAATTTTCATTTGTCTCATAGTTTTTAGTTTGAATAAATTGATATATTCCCATACTTACATTTTTTAAAAAAATATTTAGTATTTTAAAAATACTTGGAATTATGATTTCTTTGCATATTTTTATTCTTTAAAATTAATTTGTGAAGAAACTAGGTTTCCTCTGTTTAGGTTTCCCACACAAGGGATTTTCCATGACATCCCCATAGTGTACATAGTTAGCATGTTCCTTTGCATTTACTATTAATCAGAAATTACAAATAAATCACATATTAATACATGTAAGCACACATAATTCTAGATTATAAATTAAAGTTGTTATCCATTAGATAAATTTTCTTAAATGGTATGATATGCAAGATCTGGTTCCATAAAAAACATATGTGTATATTTTTATTCTATTTGGATTTTTTTTTCCTGGAATCTTCTGCATTCAGAACTTTTCATAAGGACTTAACACTCTAGCAGACTAATGTTCAATGAACAAACATAGTTCATTTAAAAAAAAAATACATTTAAGTAGAAAATTCCCAATTTGAATTAAAAATGTGTAGAATCAAAAGATTCATATTTCTCATTTGTACTTTGCAAAAACAAGTACAAATTTTGAACTGAATTATTTGGTATTTTAAAATTTGTTTATATGCTGAGAAGCCAGTTATAGAATCATTATTGCACTGAGTATAATAACCTTTTATGTGTATGAGTTTCAGATATTTTTGATGCATTATTCTAAATATCGGCACATAAAAATTATTTTATATGCTGTGAACACCATGTAATTATTGAGAGCAACAATGAATGTTTTACAAAATAAGTAAAACATACTCCTTGTATTTGCACATTAAATTAATAGTTTTTAGATTTTCTTACTTTATCTGTTCAATAGAAACAGAAGTACCAAATGGTTAATTAGTTCCATATCTATTCACCACTCTTACTAAAGTACTTGGCAATGATGGATGTTTTCATCCATTAATATAATACTTGGTTTAGCTGAGTTTAAGTTTATTATCTTCCAGTGTTTTCTATTTGATTTTGCGTTCTTTTTTTCTCCCTTTTCTGATTTTTTTCAATTAATAATGTTTTTTTTCTGTATCTTTAACTTTTTTATTGTCTGTTTAGCTATAGCTTGTTTTATATTTTCTGGAGAAATTAAAATATCCATTCTTAAGTCATCTTAGTCTACCTAAAGTTAATATTTAACTGTATTACATATAAAGGTAAGAAAATTAATATAGTGTAATTCATTTACTTTCTCCTATCCTTTGTGCTATGGTCATACAATTTACTTCTATGTATTTATGAACCCAACAGTATATTGTTACTGTTGCTTTACAAAGTCTAGTTTTAATTTAAAAAAATTAATAAATAAGGTAGAAATTTTTGAAATTAATTCAAATCATTGCCATTTCCGGCATCTTAATTAGTTTTCTATATTGTTGGTTTCCATCTATATAACTTTCTTTCAGCATGAAAAATATTCTTTAAGTGAGGTACTTAAGTTAGGGTTGGTGGAGTCAGGTGCAGCACAGTGAGGAACATTCAGACTGGAATGCCAAAAAGATTGAGTTTATTACTCATATATCCCAGAGAGAAGACCAAAGTAAAAGTGCCTCACAGGGCCAATGGGAAGGGGCAGGGGCATCTAAGACATACTTGCTCAACTGGGGGGTGGGGGACAAGAGAGAAAGGAAGGGACCTGTGGGCTGAAGCCTACCTAGAGGTCCAAGATGTTACCTAGGTGGGTTTCCCATGACAGGGTTGGATTGGCTAATTTAAAAACTAAACCCTGGATCTTGAGGGTTACATTATTGAGTTCACCAGGCTTAAAACATAAAATGGTCAGGCAGTTCAGGGCTGAGACCTTATCTCTTTAGAACAACAAAAAAAAAAAAATGGAAATTCAGTGGACACTGCCACAATATGTAGGATAAGAGTAACAAGTCAGGGACAAGCCAAGATCGATGCTGAGGCAGCATTAATATGAATGAGATAACAATAAATTTTAGTTCTAGAATATAAATTTTAATTTTTGAACTGTCTATTCCTCTGCTAAAACCAAATCCTAATCTATATTTTATAACACACATTATAAGCATTTGAAAAAAGATAACAATAACCAGAGGATTTATGTTTTTCACATCACACTAATTACTCAATCATAAAACACTAGGCACATTGAAGTTTATGACCAAAACCAAAAGAAAAAAAAAATAATAGAAAGGTTAGTAGGTTTGCTAATGTGAGTTAGATTTTTTTTAAGTTTAAAATAACTATGTGCAATGTGTTTAAGAAAATAGATGACTATATAGAAAAGAATGTTAAAAAGATAAAAATATATTTTGTTACAGAAGTATAATTAACAAAAAATAGAAAAAATTATGGAATTTAAAAATAAAGCATATAAAAATAAAATTTTATCACATTGATTTAACAGAAAATTACATATAACAGAAAATAAAGTTAAAGAACTGGCAGATAAGGTAATAGGAAATATGTAAACTGAAGCACAGCTAAAGGAAAACAAAACAAATAAAAATCATAAGAAATATGTGAGATAAAGCAAAAGGGTTGTATAAAAATGTAATTGGAAAATCAACAGAAGAAAAGCATGATAATGAGGCAGACTACTGCCCCAAAACTAGTGAGAGAAGCCTACAGAGAATGACAGCTCAGGGGAACCAAAGTCTATCACTGGAGCCAGTGACAGGGACATTTGAACCATAATTGATGAATTATAGGAGGCTCAGTGTGGACTAGCTTAAGAGTTAAGAACTCTAGAGGACCCAATCTTAGATGTGCCCTCACACTATAATGTGTTACCTTCAGATGTTCACCAGGTTCACGCTCTAAAGATTGGAAGGAAACATCTTCATGAATCTAGCAAGAGTAGGGTAAAGTAAACACTGAAAAAGGTGTACAAATTATTATTTTCTTTATTCTATTCCTGTAATAATGACTACCCATCTCTCTATTCCCTTCTCTCTCACACGCTCTTGCTCTTGCTTGCTGTCCTGTCATATAAGCTGGACAGAGGAGAACTTAGAGGAAAGTAAAACTGTTAGAAATATTATACAGCCTTAAAAAAGGAGAAGATCCCACATATGCAATAATATGAATAAACTTGGCAGACATTATGCTAAAGGAAATAAGCCAGTAACAGAAGGACAAATACTGCTTGATTTTATTTATGATGAGGTATCTAAAGCAGTCAAACTTTTAGAAGCAGAGGGTAGAATGAGAGTAGCTAAAGGCCAGGGGGAGTGGGAAACAGGGAGTTGTTGTTCAACGTGTATAAAGTTTTAGTCATAGTGCGCCGCTTGGGAGTGCGGTGGCGCTCCCGCCGAGGGTTCAGATCCTACATACAGACTAGTTCCCGCAGGGGGAGTGGGAAACAGGGAGTTGTTGTTCAACGTGTATAAAGTTTTAGTCATAGTGCGCTGCTTGGGAGTGTGGTGGCGCTCCCGCCGAGGGTTCAGATCCTACATACAGACTAGTTCCCCCTCACTGGCTGAGCGAGGGGCAGGCACAGCACTGAGGGTTGCAATCCCGTTGCCGTCCCGGTCCGGTACGGGCGTGACACTGAGGGTTGCGGCCCGTTGCCGGACATGAAAAAAGACAAAAAGGAAAAAAAAAAAAAAAAAAAAAGTTTTAGTCATGTGAGATGAATAAGTTCAAAAGATCTGCTATACAACATCATAATCTGTGGTTAACAATATTGCATTATACAGTTAAAATGTATTAAGTATTCACCTATAATTTAAAAAATAAAAGGCCAGCCCCCAGGAAGACTACTTTACTAGACATGGTAAGACTACTAGACTACTTTATCTGACATGGGGAATGGCAGCCCCCTCTAGCCTTTTTATGTGTCATCTAAGGGGAATAAGAAAGCTGAGAAGAAGAATTAGAGTCATAGCTGAGAGATACAGGCCCACCAGAAGGTTAAGTTCTAACTGTAGAGTTATAGAATGCTTTTCTGCCTCTGATACCTATCACCACATCAGCAGGGTGCCTGTAAGATAGCACTTTATTGCAACTGAAAAAACTGCAAGTCTCAGCCATTTTTTAAAAAATATATCTCTAGGGAAACCCAAAGACAACACAAGAAATAAAAACAAACACACCAGAGGACATTTTAGTCTGTGTTACCTATAGCTATTGCAGAGTAAACACAGCCAAACTCCAACTCAGATAAGCATAAAACTCACACTATACTTTTATTTACTTCAGTTCCCTTTTGGAACATCATGCCCAGCTCTAAACAAAAAATTATAAGGCATACTTAAAGGTAAAAAACACAGCTTGAAGTGACAGAGAAACCACTGAAATCAGACTTGTATATGGGAGTGATTTTGTAACTATCAGACTGGTGATTTAAAATAACCATGCAATCAAAATTATGTATAAATAACTATGTATATTAAGATTTCTCATGAAAAAAGTGGATACATGCAAGAACAGATGTGTAACATAAGCAGAGAAATTGACATTCTAAGAAAGTCAAAAGGAAATGCCTGAATTAAAAAAAAAAAAAAAAAAAAACACTTCTAGGAGAAGTAAAAGAATGCCTCTGACTGGCATAATAATACACTGGCCATGACCAAGGAAGTAGTTATCTTGAAGATATGTCCATAGAAACTTTCCAAACTAAAAACTAAAGAAAAACATTAATGAAAAATATGGAACAGAGTATTTGAGAACTGTGAGGCAAATACAAAATATGTAACATGCATAATGGAAATCCCAGAGGAAAAGAAAGGGAAAAAGGAGCAGAAAAATATTTCAGGTAATAATGGCTGAAAATTTTCCAAAATAATGACAGACACTATACCACAGATCCAGGAGGCTCAGAGAACACTAAGCAGGATAACTATCAACAAGTCTATACTTAAGAATATTATATTCAAACTGCAGGAAACCAGTGACAGAGAATATCTCAGAAGTAGCCATGGGGGTGTGGGAAACACTTTACCTATAGAAGAAGAGTAATTACATTGGACTTCTCTTCACAAACCTTACAAGGAAAAACAAAATGGAAGGAGATATTTAATACTGAAAGAGAAAAACCACCAACCTAGAATTCTTTATCTAGTGAAATTATCCTACAGAAGAGGAGAAAAGACTTTCTTAGACAAACTGAAACTTAGGAAATTTGTAACCTAACAAGAAATGTTAAAAGAACTTCCTTAGACAGAAGGAAAATGATATGTCAGAAACTCAGATTTACATAATGTCATGGATTGAATTATGTCCCCCCGAAAACTCCCTGAAGCTTGAATTGTGTCCCCCAAGTTTTATGTATTAGAAACTTAGCCCCCACTGTGACTGTTAAGAGAGTGGGAAATCCTATTATTGTAATTGAAAGGTGGAGCCTTAAATAGGTGATTGTATGACCATGCAGTCGTGAATGGGTTAAAAATGGTGGTCCGGGGCATGGTTCTCAGGACTTTAAAAGAAGAGGAGAATCTGTCTTTCTCTCTGCTGCTTTCTCTGCTCTCTCTGCTTCCACTATCTTACAATGTGAGACCCCTAGGTTGCTGTTGCTACCACCGTATGGACTTTGGTCTTCCCAGCCTCAAAAACTGTAAGCAATAAATTTTGTTTAATCACCCAGTTGCAGGTATTTTGTTATAAGCAACAAAAGTGGACTAACACACATAAATAAGAGTATTAGAGAAGGAATAAAGGTAAAATAAAATCATTTATTTTTCTTATTAATTGATTTAATAGATCAATTAATCTGTTCAAAATAATAACAGCAACAATGTATTAACTGAGTACAGCTGCTGTATAAGTGACATAAATTACAGCAAGTACAGGAGGGAGGAATTGGGAATATTCTCTTTAAACAGCACTATCTATAAAGTGGTATAGTGGTATTTAAAAGTGAATTTAATCATAAATTGATACCATGAAGTGTAAGGAAATCACTAAAAATTTTTTTAAAAGAAATATTTTTCATATGCTAAAAGAAGAGAGTGCAATGAATAATATGCTCAAGTAAAACCAGAGAAGGCAGAAAAAGAGGGATGATTAAAAATAAGCAAGTGCAATGAATAGAAAACAGTTAAAATATAGTAGATATTAATGCAATCATATCAATAATCACTTTAAATATAAATGGTCTTCATACAAAAACTAAAAGACAAAGACTGACAGTGGGTTAAAATAATAAAAACCAACCATATGTTGTCTACAAGAAACCCAGTTTAAATACAAAAACACAGATAAATGAAAAAAATATATATTTATACTGACATTACATCTTTCTAAAATTAACTGAAAGTGAATAGTAGACCTATGTATAACATGAAAAACTGTAAAAGTTCTAGAAGATAACAAAGAAAATTTAGGTGGTGATGAGTTTGGTGATATGTTTTCAGTTACAGCACCAAAAGCATAATTTATGAAAGAAAAACTTAATAAGTTGAACTTTATTAAAATAAAAATAATTTGCTCTGAAAAAGAGACTGTTAAGAAGGTAAAGAGACGAGCCACATACTGGGAAAATAGTTGCAAAATATGTATCTGATAAAGGACTTGTATCTAAAATGTAAAATGTAAAATTAATAAAAACCCTTGAAATTAAAAAATAAGAAAACAAACAACTCAATATTTTAATTTAATTTTTTTATTGAAACATATTGATTATCCATATTTGTGGTGTACAGTTATATTTCAGTACATGCATGCAATGTGTAGTGATCACATCAGGGTAGTTGGCAAATTCATCACCATAAAAATTTACAATTTCTTTGTGATGAGAACATTTGAAGCTCCTCTCTTGTAGCCATTTGATAACATGCAGCAAATTATTGTTATATGCTTAGCTAGACTTCACCCTACAGAACTACTAAATCACTAATTTTGTCTTTGTCAGCTTTATACAGCAAGTTTCTTGGTGCTATCTTAAAATGTGAAATCCAAAATAAATTTTAATGTCAATTGATAAAGAACAAATTTAACACAAAGATTAATATCCTTAATGTAAAAAGAACTCTTAAAAATGAATTAGAAAAATCTAAGCAGAAACTTGGTGAAGGACATGGGCAGATAAGTTACACACCCCATAGAAACACTCATGTCTAGTAAGTACACTCTAAGATATTGTTGTGGAGGGAAGGGGGAAAGGGGGCAGGATTAAGACCTCCGCCCCCCCCTCCCCCCTCTCATGGACCCTAGGGCCTTTTTGTTCAGGGGCTTTTGGTTCAGGCTCCCTGGTCGGCCTGGTTCCCAATGGTGGTGGGCGGGGCTGAGATCTGCTGCTCCCACCCTCATCCCAGACCACAGGGGCCGATGGTGCTGGCTCCTCCAAGGTCATCAGGCCTGGTTGTGTGGAAGGTGGTGGGTGGGACCCAGGCCCGTGGCTCCTTGCTTCATCTCAAACAACTCAATTTAAAAACAACAACAACATCATCAACAACAACAACAACAACAACAACAAAAAAAAACCGGGGGGGGGGGGGAGAGGAAGATTTAACAACCTCAACTTTTTTTTTTTTTTTTGAAGCTCTTACAACGAGAAAATGGAGGGGACACATCTGGGTGGGAGGGGGGAGAGGGAGGAGGGAGGGAGGTTTTGGTGATGGAACCCAATAACTACATTGTATATTGGCAAAAAAAAAAAAAAAAAAAAAAAAAAAAAAAAAAAAGCCCCGGGGGGGGG
>NW_007728246.1:338881-342984 GCF_000696425.1 Galeopterus variegatus | reverse complement strand
ACAACAACAACAACAACAACAACAACAACAACAACAACAAAAAACCGGGGGTGGGGGGGAGAGGAAGATTTAACAACCTCAACTTTTTTTTTTTTTTTTGAAGCTCTTACAACGAGAAAATGGAGGGGACACATCTGGGTGGGAGGGGGGAGAGGGAGGAGGGAGGGAGGTTTTGGTGATGGGACACAATAACTAACTACATTGTATATTGACAAAATTAAAAAAAAAAATGGGCTAAAGTTCTGAAGAAACATCTTACCAAAGAATATATACCAATCGCAGATTAGCATGTGAAAAAGTTGTTCAACATCACAGATCATTGGGGAATTGCAAATTAAAATGATAAAAATCAGTACACCTATATTACAATGGCTAAAGTTCAAAACATTTACAACACCAAATGCTTATGAGGATGTGAAGCAAAAGGAACTCTCATTTATTGCTGGTAGGGATGCAAAATGGTACAGACACTTTGTAAATACAATTGGACAGTTTCTTACAAAACTAAAAATAATGTCACCCCTACAATCCAGCAATTGCACTTTATGATATTTACACAAATGAGCTGAAAACTCATGTTCACACAAAACCCAGCACTCAATTGTTTACAGTGCTGAATTCATACTTGCTCCGAACTGGAAGCAACCAAGATGTTCTTCAGAATATAAATGGATAAACAAACACATACATCCATATAATGGAATATTATTCAGTGATAAAAAAGAAATGAGCTGTCAAGACAAGAAAATAAGTGGAAGAATCTTAAACGCACGTTGCTCAATGAAAGAAGTCAGTCTGAAAAACTACGTACTGTATGATTCCAATTATATGGCATTCTCAAAAAGGCAAAACTGTAGGGACAGCAGACCAGCAGCTTCAGGTTTTGAGGGAAGAGGAGAATAAATAAATAGTTGGAGCACAGAAAAATTTTAAGACAGCAAAGCTCTTCTGTGTTACACTGGAAAGGTGGACACATGACATTATTCATTTGTCAAAACCCATAGAATAAAGAGTAAATTGTAATGTAAACTATGTAGTTTAGTTAATAATGTGTTACTATTGGTTCATCAATTGTAATAAATGAACCATACTAATGCAAGATGCTACTAATAGGAAAAATTGTGAGTGGAGATTAGAGGGGTTTAAGGGAACTTTGTACCATCTGCTCAATTTTCTCTAATCTGAAAACTTCTGATAAATAAATTCTACTAGATAAAAAAATTTAAAAGAATTTCACTTCTGGTAATAGTAAAAATAGTTTGTACAAGAATAAACCATCTGGGGATAATTATAAATCATAGACAAAATATATTCTTTAAAAATTGAAGACACTAGAGAAGAGAACAAAGACAAGCTGAAAGTAGAGGGATTTGGCCTCTGAAAGAAGACATTCAACTGACTGGGTCCATGTTGATATACCATTTTCCCTTAAATTATACCTTCTGTCATATAACTTATGATGGCTAAAATGCAAGTAAAATTTTATCATCTTATTGAATAAAGCATCAAAGTACTGTTTCGAATTTGTCAGAACAGATGGAAATTAAGAGGGAGAGTCCTAGAAAGCAATGAGCCAGAGAGAAGACAGCTCTAGAATACGAGGAAACACTTCTTTTAAATCCATGCTTGGCATCTTAACTATGCATGTGTGGAGGAGACTTCAAAAAGCCCAATGAAGAGCAATACCTGGCAGGTTAAAAAAACTAAGCATACGTTTCTATTTCTGCCTGCCATATGGTAGACAGAGTTCGGAGATTAAATCTCGACAAGCTACAGGGTATTTGTTAACATGAGAGATTTTTCAATGAACTCTATATTACTGGCCTTAGGAGTAAAGACTATATTGTAGAAATAGTGATGTACACAAAGACAAAGTACAAAACCACAACAAACCTGCTCATAAAGTGCAAAAACTAAGTTTGTACAAATTCAAGGTCATCAGGTAATTTTACTTCTGTTTATAAGAAGCCTCAATAATTTACAGGGAAAAATGACAGAATTCAGAGTCCCTATGCCATATCTTCCAAAATGTCTAACATATAGTTGACACTGCTAGACATGTGGGAAAAAAAGGGAAAATATTATCTTTTATATGTACAACAAAAATTACCATTTAATTCATGTGTAAAATTCTTAAGCTAGAAGTAGAATAGGAACTCCTAAGGTCAATGGGAAAACAGTCAATGAAAACAAAAGACAAGAACTATAAGTAGGTCTTTTAAATATGTTCAAGGACTAAAAGGAAAAGGTAAAAGTGATTACATGGGGCGTGCTATCGATAAAGTCCACTTTGGAAAAGAACCACATAAAAATTATACAACTAAAAAGTACAATAGCTGAAGTAAAATATTCAGTCTATGAACTTACAGCAAATTTTACATTGGAGAAGAAATTACCAGTGACAATGAATACAGATAAATAGAAAGTATAATATATATATAGGAACAAAAGTAGAGTTTTGAGACAATATAAAATTAAGTATCATATGTGTAATTGAAGACACAGAAAAGGAGGACCAAAAAAATGACATGGGAAAAACTCCTTGAATAAATGTGGCTAGAGTTTTTCCAAATTTGGTGAAGATGTCATTTTACAAATCTAAGAAGCCTGGTGAACCCTGATCATGATAAGTACAAAGAAAAAATGTATGCAGGCTCATTATACTCAAACTGCCATAAATCAAAGGTATAGAAAACATTTTGAAAACCAGAAAAGAAAGGGATATCATATATTGGGGAACGACAATCATAAACATCACTTACTTTTCATGCAGAAACTATGAAGGACAGAAGACAATGGAAGGCATTTCTACTATGCCAAAAAAAGTTTTTAAAATAAAATAAAATAAATGAATAAATTTTTTTTATGCCCAGCAAAAAAAAAAAAAAAAAACTTTTAAAAGTGAAAATTGAATAAAAATATACTTTCAGACTTTCAGATATACTAATGCTGAAAGACATTATTAGAAGTAGATATATATAGCAAAAAATGTCAAAATTTGTTCTTTGAGCTGAAGTAAAATGACAACAGATGAAAACTCAGACATACAAGAAATAAAGACACCTAAAATGGTAAATATGTTACTTAATATTACTTTTATTTTTTCTTTTCTTAATTCTATTACATAACAATAAACTGGTTCAATTTAAGAATATATGTAATATTGTACTGCATTGTTTATTGGATAGGCAAATGCAAGGCAGATGTCAATGATAAAAAATTTTAAATAAATTCAATTAAATGATAATTAAAACTCAGCATATTCAAATATGTGAGATTTCATTAAAGCCTACTTTTAAAGCAATTGTTTGAGCTTAAGCTTAAATGCCTTCATAGGGAAAATAGGGCTAAATAATTTTTTTTTTTTAAAAACAGACAAAAAACCCCCAAACAAATCCAATGTAAGTAAATAACAATAATAATAAAGTTAAAGAAAGAAAGTCAAGGTAACAGAAAACAATCTATAAAGAAAATTTATAAAGCCAAAAATTGTTTCATTGAAAATTATACTCAAATTGATTTTTGAAAAACTAGCAAGATGGAGCATGAGAGACAAAGAGAGAATACACACATTACTAACATTCCACAGATGTTAAATGTATAATTAGGCATATTATGTTCAACTTTATGTCCAAAAATATCCATCCACATAGATATAATGAAAAAAATCTTTGTAAAACTTTAAGAAATAGACAAAAAAGGGAACAATTCTGACTATTCTAATATCTGAGAAATCCATATTTAAATATCTGAGAGAAATCCATATTTAAAACATTAAACATAAAATATTTTAAACCATTTAAATGCTGGTGTCTGCACTGAATTTGTATATCACTTTGGGTTGTATGGACATTTTTCACAATGTTGATTCTTCCAATCCATGAGCATGGGATGTCTTTCCATCTTCTTGTATCCTCTTTAATTTCTCTCAACAGTGGTTTGTAGTTCTCATTATAGAGATTTTTCACATTCTTGATTATCTCTATTCCTAAGTATTTTATTTTTTTGGTGGTTATTGTAAATGGGCTAGCTTTCTTGATTTCTTTTTCTGCACATTCACTATTGGAGAATACAAAAGCTACTGATTTTTGTGTGTTGATTTT
>NW_007728246.1:337059-338660 GCF_000696425.1 Galeopterus variegatus | reverse complement strand
GTATCCTCTTTAATTTCTCTCAACAGTGGTTTGTAGTTCTCATTATAGAGATTTTTCACATTCTTGATTATCTCTATTCCTAAGTATTTTATTTTTTTGGTGGTTATTGTAAATGGGCTAGCTTTCTTGATTTCTTTTTCTGCACATTCACTATTGGAGAATACAAAAGCTACTGATTTTTGTGTGTTGATTTTGTATCTTGCAACTTTGCTAAAATCATTTATCAACTCCAAGAGTTTTTTTTTTTGTAGAGGCTTTAGGTTGTTCGATATATAGGATCATGTCATCTGCAAAAAGGGACAGTTTGACTTCATCTTTTCCAATATGGATGCGCTTTATTTCCTTCTCTTCTCTCTGGCTAGTACTTGCAACACTATGTTGAATAGGAGTGGTGAGAGTGGGCATCCTTGTCTAATTCCTGTTCAGGATGATATTGGGAGTGGGTCTATCATATATGGCTTTAATTAGGTAGAGATACTTTCCAACTATGCCTAACTTGTAGAGAGTGTTTATCATGAACTAGTGTTGAATTTTGTCAGATGCTTTGTCAATATCTATAGAGATGATCATATGGTCCTTGTGTTTGATTTTATTGATTTGGTGTATCACATTTATTGCTTTGTGTATGTTGAACCAACCTTGCATCTCTGGGATGAATCCCACTTGATCATGGTGCATAATTTTGCATATGTGTTGCTGTATTCTGTTAGCTAGCATTTAATTGAGGATTTTTGCATCTATATTCATCAAGGATATTGGACTATAGATTTCTTTTTTGTTGTTGTAACTTTATCTGGTTTGGGTATCAGGGTGATGTTTGCTTCATAGGATGAGTTTGGGAGAATTGCCTCTGTTTCAATCTTTTGGAATAGTTTGTAGAGAATTGGTGACAATTCCTCTTTGAATGTTTGGTAGAACTCTGTAGTGAACCCATCTGGTCCTGGGCTTTTCTTTGTTGGGAGCCTTCTGATAACAACTTCAATCACTTTTATTGTTATTGGTCTGTTCAGATTTTCTTCATCTTCTTGGCTCAGTTTTGGTAGTTTGTGTGTGTCCAGAAATTTATCCATTTCCTCCAGATTTTCAAATTTGTTGGCATATAGTTGTTTATAGTAGTCACTAATGATTTCTTGTATTTCAGATGTATCAGATGTAATATCACCTTTTTCATTTCTAATATTTTTTATTTGGGTCTTCTCTCTTCTTTTTTTAGTTAGCCATGCTAATGTTTTGTTAATTTTATTTATCTTCTCAAAAAACCAAACTTTTTTTTTTTCCTTTTTGTCTTTTTTCGTGACCAGCAACGGATCGCAACCCTCAGTGTCGCGCCCGTACTGGACCGGGACCGGCAACGGGATCGCAACTCACGGTGTTACTCCCACACCTCGCTCAGCCAGTGAGCGGCCGGTCTGTATATGGGATCCAAACCCTCGGCGGGAGTGCCGCCGCGCTTCCCAAGCGGTGCACTGTAGCAGTGCGCCACTGGGCCGGCCCCTCAGGTCCATTTTTATTCCCCCCAAAAACCTACATTCCTGCCCAAGAAGCAGATTCAGCTATTTCTGCCAGGAGCCATCTATTTTTAATGTGAGAAATATCTTCCC
>NW_007728246.1:319952-336059 GCF_000696425.1 Galeopterus variegatus | reverse complement strand
AGCCGGTCTGTATATGGGATCCGAACCCTCGGCGGGAGTGCCGCCGCGCTTCCCAAGCGGTGCACTGTAGCAGTGCGTCACCGGGCCGGCCCCTCAAAAAACCAACTTTTTGATTCATTGATCTTTTGTATCATTTTTTGAGTTTCAATTGCACTAAGTTCTGCTCTGATCTTAATGATTTATTTTTGTCTGCTAACTTTGGGTTTGGATTGTTCTTGTATTTCTAGTTTTTAAGGTGAAGTATTAGGTTGTTCATTTTCCATCTTTCCATTCTTCTGAAGTAAGAATTTAATGAGATAAATTTCCCCCTTAATACTGCTTTTGCAGTATCCCACAGGTGTTGGTATGATGTGTCATCATTTCAATAAATTTTTTGATTTCATATTTGATTTCTTCCTGGACCCATATGTCATTAGAATGCTGTTTAATTTCCATATATTTGTATAGTTTACAGAATTTCATTTGTTATTAATTTCTGATTTTAATCCATTGTGATCTGAAAAAATACATGGGATAATTCTAATTTTTTGAATTTGTTAAGACTTAATTTGTGACCTAACATGTGTCTATCCTGGAGAGTGACCCATGTGCTGATGAGAAGAATGAATATTCTGAAGTTGTTGGATGGAATATCCTGTCGATTTCTGCCAAGTCCAATTGGTCCTGAGTGCTGTTTAGGTCTTGTTTCTCTGCTGGTTCTTTGCATAGATGATCTATCCAATATTGATAGTGGGGTGCTCAGGTCCCCTGTTGTTATGATATTAGTGTCTATCTCCTTCGTTAGGTCTAATAAAGTTTGTTTTATAAATTTGGCTGCACCAAAGTTGGGTGTGTATATATTTATGATTGTTATGTCTTCTTGAGGGATAAATCCTTTTATCATTATGTAGTGGCCCTCTTTATCTCTTTTTATGGATTTTAGTTTAAAGTGTATTTTACTGGAGATAAGAATAGCTACTCCAACTTGTTTTTCATTTCTATTTGCATGGTTTCTCTTTTTCCATCCTTTCACTCTTAGTCTATGTGTGTCTTTATGGGTGAGGTGAGTCGCTTGAAGGCAGCATATAGTTGGGTCACCCTTTTTAATCTAGTCAGTCAGAAAAGACCACACATAGCCAAAGCAATTCTGAGCAAAAATGTGAAGCTGGAGGCATAATACTACCTGACTTTAAACTATACTACAAAGCTATAATAACCAAAATAGCATGGTACTGGCATAAAAGCAGATGGATAGGCACCAAGCCTATACACTGGGGAAGAGACTGACTCTTCAGCAAATGGTGCTGGGATAAATGGATATCCATATGCAGGAAAAAGAATCTAGACCCATACCTCTCACCATATACTAAAATCAACTCAAAATGGATTAAAAAATTAAATACACATCCTGAAACAATACAACTTCTAAAAGAAAACATAGGAGAAAAACTCCAGGAAGTGGGAATGGGCACAGACTTTATGACTATGACCCCAAAAGCATGGGCAACCAAAGGAAAAATAAACAAATGATATTATATCAAACTAAAAAGCCTCTGCACAGCAAAAGAAACAATTAACAGAGTTAAAGAAACAACCAACAGAGTGGGAACAAATATTGGCAAAATATACACCTGACAAAGGATTAATATCCAGAATATACAAGGAACGGAAAGAACACTGAATCAAAACCACACTGAGATAGCATCTCAGCCCAGTTAGGATGGATAATATCCAAAATACTATGAATGATAAATGCTAGCGAAGCTGCAGAGAAAAAGGAACTCTCATACACTGTTGGTGGGACTGCAAAATGGTGCAGCCTCTATTGAAAACGGTATGGAGGTTCCACAAACAATTGCAGATAGATCTACCATATGACCCAGCTTTCCCCCTGCTGGGAATATACCCAGAGGAATGGAAATCATCAAGCTGTATGTATACCTGTACTCCAATATTCATTGCAGCACTATTCACTAGAAGTTGGAACCAGCCCAAATGTCCATCATAGATGAGTGGTTACAGAAATGTGGTATATCTATACAATGAAATACTACTCTGCTCTAAAATAGAATGAAATACTGGCATTTGCAACAACATGGATGGACCTAGAACATAATTATATTAGGTGAAATGAGTCAGGCACAGAAAGAGAAAAACTACATGTTCTCATTTAATTGTAAGAGCTAAAAATAATAAATAAATGCACAATTAAACTGGAGGGGGGAGGGAAGAAGAAACAATAATCACAATTCCTTGAAGTTGTTACAACAAGAGAACAGATATGAGGTTCTTGGGAGGGAGGAAGGAGATGGAGGGGTGAGGGAGGTTTCAGAATTGGGCCACAATAATCAACCACATTGTATATTGATAAAATAAAATAAAATTTTAAACAAACAAGCAAACAAATAAATAAATTCTGGTGTCCTTGGCTCCAACATGAGTTCTTTCAAATATTTAAACAATTAATTTCTCTAGTCTTCAACGAACTCCTACAGAGAGTAAAAAAGTAATGACAACTTCCCTATATATTTATGAGACCAGCATAACTTTGACACCAAAATCTGTACATAGGGTTACAAAGTGTAGTGGAGGAAAGGGGAATGGGGAGGGAAGTCGGGGATAATTGGGTGGGGATGTGGGATATAATCACAATTTGTGGTAATGAGCATGCTGCCAGTAAGGATCTGGCCATCACATCTAGGGCACAAATGGTGACAATCAGCTTTGTACCCCATGACTATTCATAAAAAATAAAACATTAAACATAAAACATAAATAAATAAATAAATAAATAAATAAATGAAAGCAAACCCTTATATTTAAGAGAAAAAAAAAGATTATTCTTTTTAAAAGGTTCTCTCATGAATGCCTCTAGCATTTTTATGGTTTCATTTTATATATTTAAATCTTTGATCCAACTTAAATTAATTTTAGTTTTAGGCCTAACATATTGACCAACTTTAAAACCAGATAGCTACCCAATTATTCCAGAAATATTTATTGAATGATCCATCTTATGCTCCTTTTTTTTTTTTTCCTGGTGGCTTGGTGGTAAAAGGATTCAAACCCTTGACTTTGGTGTTACCATGCACCTTAATTATGAATGCTATATTACCACTCTACTTTCACCAGATTATAAGCTCCAGGAAAAAAAAAAAAAAAAGACTTGTGCTTTTCACTATTGTACCTTAAGGAACTATACAGTAGTGGTAAGCACACAAAGATTGCATAGTCCTTTTTTGTGTGGTGGTAGAATATACATAATATAAAACTTATATACATAAAATTTACCATTTTAACCACTTTTAAGTGTACTATTCAGTAACAATAAGTACAGTCACAACATGCCCATTAAACAATATCTCCCTGTCTAATTATGTAAAAAAAAAAGAAAAAGAATGATAGAAGAAAAAAATGATATACCAATTTATGTCACATACACATAAGCAATTCCTAAATAAAGCTTTATAAAATACTTACAAAAATATCAATAAATTAGTTTGATTTCAGGAAAATGAGGAAGGCTTATATTAAAAACACAATGAACACAACTCATTTATAAATTAAATGACAAAAAATATGAGAAAAATAAGCACCTCTGTAGATATAGAAAATATTTCATAACATTTACCATTCAATTCAAGATTAAAATTCTTAGCAATCTTGAAACAGACCAGGAATTTCTTAATCCAATAAATAATGTCTACAAATAAAATTACAGCAAATGTCCTATTTTTATAGTAAGTTATTAAAAATTGAGAATTTAGTGAGACAAGAATGCCTCCCTTACCATTTTTATTTAATTTTATCCCGGAAATAAAATTATCAAATCTAATAAGAAAAGAACACAAGAAAAATGAAATAAAAATAATATTATGATTTTCAGAAAATATGCTTATGCTTATTTATGCACAAAATCTAGATGTATCCACAGACACTATCAGAATTGACAAGAACAGAGAAAAAAATGTTCATTGCAAGGCTGATATGTAAAAATTGTTGTAGTTTTACATATCAGTAATAAACAATAAAATGTTAAAGGGTATTATACACAATAGCATTAAAACATCAAATGCCTTGTAATAAATTTAATAAAAATCAAGTAATACCTCTATATTATAAACTGCACAATGTTATTGAGAGACTTGAAAGACAAGTAAACAATGTGATAAAATATGTCTATTAATTAGAGTACTCACTATTAACATAAACATTTGCAAAAATTGATCTATATATTAAATTCAATCTCAATCAAGTTCCCCACAGTGATTTTTTTTTCTGAAAATTGACAAGCTGTTTCTAAAATTAATAAGGACATACAAATAATATTGACTAAACAGTACAATAAATATTAAAGAAGATAAACATAGCCACTGGAATACTCTATCAAATATCAAGACTTACTTTTAAAGGTATGTATAGGAAGTAAAACTGTACATATAGTATTGAATCAAAGATATACAAACAAACTAATAATATAGAATGTTGATTCCAGAAATAGACCCTCACATATCCATTCATTTAATTAATGACAAGAGGAACTGCAGCAAAATGTGATAAACTTTTTTTTTTATAAATGGTACTTGGTAAACTGTATATCTAAATGGTAATAAAATAATACTGAGAACTACCTCACACCACGGAGAATTCAGTCCTAGATAGATTGTAGATTTAAGTGTGGAAGGTAATAGCTTTTAGAAGACAACTTATGAAACTAGGTTTATGATCTTACATTAAACAAAGTTTAGTCAAATAGTATACAAAGTGCTATAAAGGATAAATTAGAAAGTTAGACTACATTAAAAATAATAGTATATGTTCATCAAAAGTACTGGAATAGTGTATCGAATGGCCAATAATGAACAAAGGAGAGTTGAAGCTTCACTTTCTATCTGAGAACAGTAAATTAAACCACAGCAAGATACCAGACTACACCATAAAAAGAGTACAAATAAAAAAGACAGATAATAACCAACTTTGACAAGAGAATGAATCAAGAAACTCTTTATACCCTGCCACTGTAATGTAAATTAATATAGCCACTTTGTAAAACTTTTTGGCACTTTCTACTAATCCTAAACATAACTGTCTTAGTCTGTTCTGGATACTATATCAAAATACTATAAACTGGGTAGCTTATAAACAACAGACATGCATTTCTTATAATTCTGGGGGCTAGGAAGTTGAAGATCAAAGTGCAGCAGATTCTGTGTCTGGTTGGGGATTAAGTTTGAACATACCAATTTGGGGAGGGGATATAAACATTCAAATCATGAGAATGATTATACACTGTTGCTGTCCGGTTCTAATGCTTTTAATGCCATGCATAAATGAGTCTACCAAAACACACAATAAACAATCAAACAAACAAATAAATTACAAAATTAAAAAAGAGATACAGTTCAAGAATTTTCATAACAGCAGTTTCACAATACCCACATTTAAAAACATTCACATTTCCATTGCAACATTAGAACTCATAAATTGTGGTATAATCATAACTGGGAAATACTATACAGCGATGAAGATGAATGAACTGATACTACAGACAGAAAATGCATGAATTTAAAAATATAATGCTGAGTTAAAGAAGCCACAAATATGATTAAATTTTTAAAATGATTGAAAAAAAGGTGTTAGAAGTCAGTATAGTTGTTAGCCATGAGCTTGGGGTGTTATGAACGGTAGCAGCATGACGAGTTGCTAGTGATATTCTACTTCTTGATATGGATGGAGTAACATGGGTATTTTTTTGTGTGTGAAAGTTTTCATAGTGTTGTACACATATGATTTATATAATTTTCCTGATGTAAAAAGTTTACATAGCATAATTATTCACAATGTTGATTTTGCAACATTTTTGAAATTTTAGAAGTAACAAAGTCTGTTTAAATGTATATAACCCAACATTCTTCAAAGTTATATGATACCACAATCCACTATTCATTGTTTTTCATTTCAATATAATACATTTTAACATCCCACAAAACTGGTATTTTCTGAAGCATTTTGGAAAATAAATTGTATAATTGGACCATTAAATCTAAAATAATGCACTCAGTGGAATACTACTCTATCATAGAAAGGAAAGAAATTCTGCTGTTTGCAGCAACATTGACCAACTTAGAGAAAGTTATGTTAAATAAAATAAGCCAGGTACAGAAAGAGAAATACTACATATCTTCACTCATAAGCAGAACTGAAAGAAAGAAATAGAGAGAGAAAGAGAGAGGGAGGGAGGGAGGGAGAGAGAGAGAGAAAGAGAAGAAAGAAAGAGGGAGAGAGAGAGAAAGAAAGAAAGAAAGAAAGGAAGGAAGGAAGGAAGGAAGAAGAAAGAAAGAAAGAAAGAAAGAAAGAAAGAAAGAAAGAAAGAAAGAAAGAAAGAAAAGAAACATCAATCCCAATCTCCTTTTGAACTTTCAAAAGGAGAGAACATAACTGAGGTTACTAGAGGTGTAACCTCAGTAAGGAAGTAGGGCGGGGGAAGAAAGGGTTAGCAAGAAATTGGTAAAGGGTCATGAAGAGGGATTACATTGTGTGATGTGTAATCATGAATATACTAATTATCCTGATTTATCACATATTGCACCCAGGTATTGATATTCAATGCAGTACCCCACAGATATGTACAATTAATTGTGTTTCAATTAAAAAAAAAAACTAAAATAATGGATTGCAGGTTTTAGTGTTTAAATAAGATTTGAAATCTGCCAGAATTGTATGCTTTTCAGCTCATTACTTATCAACTGAGACATTGCCACAAAAATTATTAAATCTCCCTGGGTCTCAATGTCTCTTTTTAAAAAGTGGCCTAATAATAACTAACTTAAAAATTTATTTGAGTGAAGAGTTAAAAAAAATATACATGTATTATAGTTATTGTTACTATAAATAATGAGCCAAACCAAATATCAGTAATATAAATATTTATTTTATGAGGACTCAGCTTTCTCATTATTCAAAGCATGTGAACTCTAAGGAACACATATTACTGTCTCTCTCAAAACAATCTTTATAAATAATATTAAAATTAGCAATCTTGCGTTCCCATGACATATCCATTAGGATCAGAAGCCACTGAAGAATCAGTAATGTTACAAAACTGTAACATAATAACTCCCTATAGCATTTGCATGTGCTTCAAGGATCACTACCCTTAATTACCATAATAACTGATACTCTTATACGTAAGCATGAAGACTTAATTTCAACACTATTAACACTTAATGGTTAGAGGGCTTGGAATTTTCTGCTTGATTTTCTATGCTTTTTCTCTAGATGGCTCTTAAATTATTGATCCAACTTACAAAACCTATGGTAAAAGCAGTATAGAATTCGGACTGTATGCTAAGAAAAGCCACATCAATGACTATATTGATAATCTATAACAAATTGCTCTAAAACTTTGTAGTTTCAATCAACAAATATTTCTTATCTCACAGATTCTGTAAGTCAGGTATCTGGATATACCATAGCCGAGAACCTCTGGCTCAAGCAAGGTATATCTTGAAATTGTTCTCATGCTGTCAGCTGTGGCTGTCGTGTCATATGAAAGATCCATCATGGAAAGAAGATCTGGCTCCAAACTTACTTATATGTTGTTGGCAAAACAACAATCCTTCACTACATGAGCTAGTCTACAAGGCTAAGAGATAATATGCCCAAGACAGAAACCACAGTCTTTTTATATTCTAAGCTTGGAAGTGGCATTTCATGGCTTCTACATTCTATTCAATAGATGTGAATCATTAAGTGTATCTTACACCCAAGTGGAAGTAATTACACAAGAGAATGGATACTGCAAGGCAGGGATCATCAGAAGACATCTTACGAGCTGCTTACCCTTGCATTTTCCATATCTCCTTAGGTGGGACTTGGCATAACATCATACTAAGTCATATTGGAAAACTGTGGATGTCCAAATAGGACAAAATGACAATACAACAATTATAAACTTCTTTAAATATTATATTCAAGTTCACCAAAGGGTTATAGATGTGAATAAAAAATACTATTGGTAATCTTTAAGAAATAAAAGTAAAAATGTGAAGTTTTCGAAAGCAAGACACATAAAAAAGTTATATGTTTAAAAAATATGCAATCAGTATAGAAATTTCCTGGAACCAATGAAAAGAGAAGCTTGATATTAATACTTTTCAAAATGTTGTTAAAAACTCAGGAATAATAGCCTAAAAACCACAAACACCCATTATGGGTTCACTAAAGAATAGTCAAAGCAACAAAAAGACTCAGATGATGCAACAAAATGAGATAAACTATCTAGGATATGAAGGAGGAAATTTACAAAGAGATAGATACCGTAAAAAGGAATGTAGCAGAAACTCTGGAACAGATTGATTCATCCAGTGAAATATATTTTATGTCTGGATTAATAGAAAATAGCTGGATTCTATCTGCTGTACATTTAATCTGTTGTAGAGTGTTTTATTTATTTTTTTAATATAAAGAATGTCCAGTCTCAAACACATATGCTAATAGAAAAGTGAAGAGTATATTAACAACCTCTTCATATAATTAATGATATTTTTCTTTGTTACTACACCCAAACTAGACAAGTGGTACTTTCTTAAAAGTTAGTTGCAATGTGGATTCTGAAACCACATTTTTTCATACTTGATTACATTAAAATCCATTTGTCCATTACGCATTTTGAATGCATTATTTTGTGTATGTTGGTCCTTTGGAAAATGTTGTTCCACTGAATTATGCAAGTTTTCCAACTATTGATAGATTTCATTATAAAATACTAAAATTTAAATCACATTTATTTTTATCACTCTTGATCTCATCAGTAAAGTTTCTAACTATTGGGAAGCTATCAAGCTCACAATGATGAATATGTTTTCCAAATCTCTAATGTTTTGCTTGAAAGCTCAAATTTTATCAAAAACCACAAAGAAATTCAATTGTTTTATCTGAAATAATAGATTTATTTAGTTCATATTGAAGAAAATGCTTGTCCAATGTCCAAAACTTAATAACCATAGTTTGTCTTCCTATAGTTCTTTCAAGTATAATGACGTTTTACAAGAAAGGTGGTTGGATCCATTCACAATTCAAACAAATGCACAATGCTTTTCCTATAGACAACCATAGTAACTCATTTTATCACATAAATTATTGAAAAAAAGGCACTGGATGGTTGATATTGAATAAAACAAATAATTTTTATTGCTAATTCAAAGGGTAGTTTCAAGTGAAACTGGATTTTTTTTATACTTCAGATTTGTTGCTGCGAAGAATTCAATGATTGCTAGCACAGTTAAGTGCCATTACTTTAATTTATGCTTAAATGCCTAGAACTTTATATTCCATTGCTTTTGAACCCTGAGCACAAATGTCATCATACTAAGAAAAGGCTAATAGTGTCTTAGTATTATTAGGAAAATTGTCTTACCTTTGTGGATGCCCCTGGAACAGTTTTGGGAGCACCAGGGTATTTTCAGACTCAACTTAGAGAAACAACAACTCTTATTTAAATATTATACAGATTTGAAGACTAATCCTGTTATTGCAATGTCGAATAGAGTATTTGTTTATCAAAGTAACCAATGAGAACGAAGCCCAGAGCATCCTTTGAGTCTTGGATTCTTATTTACTTTTACACATTGGTCAAAATTAGGCTTTTACAAAACAAACTTAACACATCACGTAGGTCCAACTTAATTTTCTATGTTTTAGGAATTACATAGAATCAGGGCCAATTTAGGAGTTAATTTTATAAAGGTTTGAATGTATACCTTATTTTCGCTATACCGTTCAAGCGGAAGCAATGTAGAAAGCTTTAGACCGACCTAATTATCTTAATATAAGTAAGATTTTCCAACTTTTGTTAAAATTTTTATAACTTATAGTGAAGAATAAATTTGTACATATAATCTCTAGACTTGTAATTCTATTTGCATTTGTTTTGGTCTTTATTCTGATTTAGTTGGTTCCGGGGAGACCAAAATAATTGCTAAATATGTCACAGCTCTTACAGGATAAGATTCTATCCAGTTGAGTATAATGAAAATTAATTCAATTGAGCCATAGAAATCACCTATAGTATGATGTATCTAAATATGCATTATAATGTATGTCCTTTTTATTTATGGGTATTTTCTTGGAATCATCCTGATTCGATGCATTTAAAAACTAGTAGATATTAGTTTAAACTATTATTTCATGAGATTTTTATTAGCTCACCTGCTTATAACCAGTCAAAACCCTGATGTTCATATGTCCTTTATACAATTTATTTCTTTTTTATTTTTTTATTTATGTATTTTTATTAAATTTTTATTTTGTCGATATACAATGTGGTTGATCATTATGACCCATCACGGAAACCTCCCTCCCTCCCTCCTCCCTCTCCCCACTCCCACCCAACAATGTCCTTTCCGTTTGCTTGTTGTAGTGAGCATTTTTTCATATGTTTGTTGGCCATTTGTATATCTTCTTTAGAGAAATGTCTATTTAGCTCTTTTGCAAATTTTTCAATTGGGTTGCTTGTTTTTTTCTTGTAAAGTTGTTTGAGTTCCTTGTATATTCTGGATATTAATTCTTTGTCTGATGTATCTTTTGCAAATATTTTCTCCCCCTCTGTTGGTTGTCTTTTAGCTCTGTTAATTGTTTCTTTTGCTGTGCAGAAGCTTTTCAGTTTGATATAATCCCATTTGTTTATTTTTCCTTTGGTTGCCCATGCTTTTGGGGTTGTATTCATGAAGTCTGTGTCCAGCCCTATTTGCTGAAGTGTTTCTCCTATGTTTTCTTTAATAAGTTTTATTGTTTCAGAGTGTATATTTAAATCTTTAATCCATTTTGAGTTGATTTTAGTATATGGTGAGAGGTATAGGTCTAGTTTCATTCTCCTGCATATGGATATCCAGTTCTCCCAGCACCATTTGCTGAAGAGGCAGTCCCGACCCCAGTGAATAGGCTTGGTGCCTTTGTCAAAGATCAGATGGCCATAAGTGTGTGGGTTGATTTCTGGATTCTCTATTCTGTTCCATTGATCAATGTGTCTGTTTTTATACCAGTACCATGCTGTTTTGGTTATTATAGCTTTGTAGTATAGTTTAAAGTCAGGTAGTGTTATGCCTCCAGCTTTATTTTTTTTGCTCAGCATTGCTTTGGCTATGCGAGGTCTTTTGTTATTCCATACAAATGTCTGGAGAGTTCTTTCCATTTCTGAGAGAAATGTCATTGGAATTTTGATGGGGATTGCATTGAATTTATATATCACTTTGAGCAGTATGGCCATTTTCACTATGTTGATTCTTCCAATCCAAGAACATGGGATATCTTTCCATCTTCTTGTATCCTCTCTAATTTCTCTCAGCAGTGGTTTGTAGTTCTCATTATAGAGACTTTTCACATCCTTGGTTAGCTCAATTCCTAGGTATTTTATTTTTTTGGTGGCTATTGTAAATGGGCAGGCTTTCTTGATTTCTCTTTCTGCATGTTCACTATTGGTGAATAGAAATGCTACCGATTTTTGTGTGTTGATTTTGTATCCTGCTACTGTGCTGAACTCATTTATCACCTCCAAGAGTTTTTTTGTAGATACTTTAGGCTGTTCGATATATAGGATCATGTCATCTGCAAACAGAGACAGTTTGACTTCATCTTTTCCAATCTGGATGCCCTTTATTGCCTTCTCCTCTCTGATTGCTCTGGCTAGTACTTCCAACACTATGTTGAATAGGAGTGGTGAGAGTGGGCATCCTTGTCTGGTTCCTGTTCTTAAAGGAAAAGCTTTCAGCTTTTCCCCATTCAGGATGATATTGGCAGTGGATTTATCATATATGGCTTTAATTATGTTGAGATACTTTCCGTCTATACCTAACTTATAGAGGGTCTTCGTCATGAATGATTGTTGAATTTTATCAAATGCTGTTTCAGCATCAATGGAGATGATCATATGGTCCTTGTGTTTGATTTTATTAATATGGTGTATCACATTTATTGATTTGCGTATGTTGAACCACCCTTGCATCCCTGGGATGAATCCCACTTGATCGTGGTGAATAATTTTACATATGTGTTGTTGTATTCTGTTTGCTAATATTTTATTGAGGATTTTTGCATCTATATTCATCAAGGATATCGGCCTGTAGTTTTCTTTCTTGGTTATATCTTTACCTGGTTTTGGTATCAGGATGATGTTTGCTTCATAGAATGAGTTTGGGAGATTTGCATCTGTTTCAATCTTTTGGAATAGTTTGTAAAGAATCGGTGTCATTTCCTCTTTGAATGTTTGGTAAAATTCTGCTGTGAATCCATCTGGTCCTGGGCTTTTCTTTGTTGGGAGCTTTCTGATAACAGCTTCAATCTCCTTTATTGTTATTGGCCTATTCAGGTTTTCTATATCTTCATGGTTTAATTTTGGAAGCTTGTGTGAGTCCAGAAATTTATCCATTTCCTCCAGGTTTTCGAACTTGTTGGCATATAGCTGTTTATAGTAGTCTCGGATGATTCCTTGTATTTCATTTGGGTCAGTTGTAATATCACCTTTTTCATTTCTAATTTTTGTTATTTGAATCTTCTCTCTTCTTTTTTTTGTTAGCCATGCAAGTGGTTTGTCAATTTTATTTATCTTTTCAAAAAACCAACTTTTTGATTCGTTGATCTTTTGTATTGTTTTTTGAAAAGATAAATAAAATCGACAAACCACTAGCACAGCTAACAAAAAAAAAGAAGAGAGAAGATTCAAATAACAAAAATTAGAAATGAAAAAGGTGATATTACAACCAACCCAAATGAAATACAAGGAATCATCCGAGACTACTATAAACAGCTATACGCCAACAAGTTCGAAAACCTGGAGGAAATGGATAAATTCCTGGACTCACACAAGCTTCCAAAATTAAACCAAGAAGATATAGAAAACTTGAATAGGCCAATAACAATAAAGGAGATTGAAGATGTTATCAAAAAGCTCCCAAAAAAGAAAAGCCCAGGACCAGACGGATTCACAGCAGAATTTTACCAAACATTCAAAGAAGAATTGACACCGATTCTATACAAACTATTCCAAAAGATTGAAACAGAAGCAAAGCTTCCAAACACATTCTACGAAGCAAACATCATCCTGATACCAAAACCAGGTAAAGATATAACGAAGAAAGAAAACTACAGGCCAATATCCTTGATGAATATAGATGCAAAAATCCTCAATAAAATATTAGCAAACAGAATACAACAACACATATGCAAGATCATTCACCACGATCAAGTGGGATTCATCCCAGGGAAACAAGGTTGGTTCAACATACGCAAATCAATAAATGTGATCCACCATATTAACAAAATCAAACACAAGGACCATATGATCATCTCTACTCATAGAATGAGTTTGGGAGATATGCGTCTGATTGAATCTTTTGGAATAGTTTGTAAAGAATCGGTGTCATTTCCTCTTTGAATGTTTGGTAAAATTCTGCTGTGAACCCATCTGGTCCTGGGCTTTTCTTTGTTGGGAGCCTTCTGATAACAGCTTCAATCTCCTTTATTGTAATTGGTCTGTTCAAATTTTCTACATCTTCATGGTTCAGTTTTGGTAGTTTGTGTGTGTCCAAAAATTTATCCATTTCCTCTATATTTTCAAATTTGTTGGCGTATAGTTGTTTATAGTAGTCTCGAATGATTCCTTGTATTTCAGATGAATCTGTTGTAATAGCACCGTTTTCATTTCTAATTTTTGTTATTTGAATCTTTTCTCTCTTTTTTTTTTTTTGTTAGCCATGCTAATGGTTTGTCAATTTTGTTTATCTTTTCNCCTCGGTGGGAGCGCCGCCTCGCTTCCCAAGCGGCGCACTGTAGCAGTGCGCCACCAGGCCGGCCCCTATCCTCTCTAATTTCTCTCAGGAGTGCTTTGTAGTTCTCATTATAGAGATTTTTCACATCCTTGGTTAACTCAATTCCTAAGTATTTTATTTTTTTTTTGTTGGCTATTGTAAATGGGAAGGCTTTCTTGACTTCTCTTTCTGCATGTTCACTATCAGAGAATAGAAATGCTGCTGATTTTTGTGTGTTGATTTTGTATCCTGCTACTGCACTGAAATCATGTATCAACTGCAAAAGTTTTTTTTGTAGAGGCTTTGGGCTGTTTGATATATAGGATCATGTCATCTGCAAACAGGGACAGTTTGACTTCATCTTTTCCAATCTGGATGCCCTTTATTTCCTTCTCTTCTCTGATTGCTCTGGCTAGTACTTCCAATACTAGGTTGAATAGGAGTGGTGAGAGTGGGCATCCTTGTCTAGTGCCTGTTCTTACAAGAAAAGCTTAACTCATGTATTGTTAAGTAGAATGTTGTTTAATTTCCATGTGTTTGTATACTTTCCAGTGTTTTGTTTATTATTGATTTCTAGTTTTAATCCATTGTGGTCTGAGAAAATACATGGGATAATTCCAATTTTTTTGAATTTGTTGAGACTTGATTTGTGTCCTAATATGTGATCTATCCTGGAGAATGATCCATGTGCTGATGAGAAGAAAGAATATTCTGAGGTTGTTGGATGGAATGTTCTGTACGTATCTGCCAAGTCCAATTGGTCTAGAGTATTGTTAAGATCCTGTGTTTCTCTGCTGATTCTTTGCCTAGATGGTCTGTCCAATATTGACAGTGGGGTGTTCAGGTCCCCTACTATTATGGTATTAGTGTCTATTTCCTTCTTTAGGTCTACTAGAGTTTGTTTTATAAATCTGGCTACTCCAACCTTGGGTGCATACATATTTATGATTATTATATCTTCTTGATGCATCAGTCCTTTCATCATTATGTAGTTACCCTCATTGTCTCTTTTCATGGTTTTTAGTTTAAAGTCTATTTTGTCAGATATGAGAATAGCTACTCCAGCTCGTTTTTCTTTTCTGTTTGCATGGGAGATCTTTTTCCATCCTTTCACTCTTAGTCTATGTGAGTCTTTATGGGTGAGGTGGGTCTCTTGTAGGCAACATATAGTTGGGTCCTCCTTTCTAATCCAGTCAGCCAGTCTGTGTCTTTTGATTGCGGAATTTAAGCCTCTAACATTAAGAGTTGTTATTGAAAGGTGTTGATTTATTCCTATCATTTTATTGGTTGTTTGGTTGTCTTAGGTGTCTTTTGTTCCTTGCTTTCTGCTTTGCTGTTTGTTTTCTGTGTTTGTTGATTCCTGAGGTTGCCTCTAGTGATTATGATCGTTTGTTTTCTTTTCATGATTGTCATTTTTAATATACTAGTGGGTTTTGATTTTACTTGGGTTTTTATGGCAATGGTAGTTATTTTTCAGGAACCAAACCCAGTACTCCCTTGAGAATTTCTTGTAAGGGTGGTGGTGTGGTGGTGAACTCCTGCAGTTTTCGTTTGTCTGAGAAATATACTATTTTCCCTTCATTTTGGAAGGACAGCCTTGCAGGGTAGAGTATTCTTGGCTGGCAATCTTTGTCTTTTAGTATTTTGAATATATCATCCCATTCCTTGCTAGCTTTTAGGGTTTGTGATGAAAAGTCTGATGTTATCCTGATTTGGGCTCTCTTATAGGTGATTTGATGCTTTTCTCTTGCAGCTTTCAAGATTCTCTCTTTGTCTTTGAGTTCTGCCAATTTGACTATAACATGTCTTGGAGAAGCCATTTTTGGGTTGAATACGTTTGGAGATCGTTGAGCTTCCTGGATCTGAAGATCTGCGATTTTTCCTATGCCTGGGAAGTTTTCTGCCACTATTTTGTTGAATATGTTATCAATACATTCTCCTTTTTCCTCCCCTTCTGGAATACCCATGACTGAGATATTTGAGTGCTTAAGGTTGTCTAATGTCTCTCTCAGATTTTCTTCAATGTCTTTGATTCTTTTTTCTTGTCTGCTTGTGTGGTTTCAATCAGTCCATCTTCAAGTTCAGAGGTTCTCTCTTCAACTTCTGCTATCCTGCTGGTTAAACTCTCCATTGTGTTTTTTATTTCGCTGAATAAGTTCTTCAGTTCAGCAAGTTCTGCTACATTCTTTTTCAGGACACTGATTTCCTTGTACATTTCCTCTTTCATGTCCTGTATACTTTTTCTCATTTCATCATGCTGTCTAGCTGAGTTTTCTTGTATCTCATGCAGTTTCTTTAGAATTATCACTCGAAATTCCTTGTCATT